>NC_056735.1:1468622500-1468922500 GCF_019279795.1 Protopterus annectens
TGCCTGTTGCTCTTGAGGAATAAATTGCCTATGCTACATTAAAAATGATAAGCTAGTAATATTGTAATAGGGAATGGATGGCAAACTAACAGGTTTATCATTACTAGGTATATCTGCCAACGAGGACATTCTCAGGACTGCAGCATCCACCCCCTTTAAAAGTACAACACAGTACAATATCAGTAATGCATCTATATACTGTGGGAGTAGAACTCAGTCTTCTGCATCAAAAGCAAGTACACTACCTGTTGAGCTATTAACAACACAGGCACAGCATAAACAGCACTAAACTTCTCTTCAAGCTCTCAGCTCCTTGTAAAATGCACTTGACACTCAACTGTATCTCTCAACTTTGAAGCACAAGGAATCTGGAAAAAGCCAAAATTTATTGAGCAAAAAGCCAAAAACTAAAGGACATTTTAAACATTACTTGCATAATCTTGGAAAGTTACTAGAATAAAATGCTGTTTTACCACCGTGCATTTCACTGCCAAGTCTTGAACCCAGGACCCTGTGCACTACAGTCAAAACAACATAGCACTATACCAAATCAGCTGTTTCACAAAAGGCCAGTAGATTGAAACTTAAATGGCTTTCATTTAGTAAATTCAGTTCTCACCATAGCTCTCAACTTCTTAGCACAAAACACCTAGGCAAAGCCAATAATGGGGGACTGCAGCCCCCAAAATAGGGACAAATTTCAAATATTGATCTTATAAACAGAAAACAGCTAGAATAAAAGGCTTTGTGTTACCATGTACTTACTGAAGAATATGATGTCTGAAATTCAAATGCCTGTCATTACTTAGTGAATTCAAAATCCAGACAAAACACAGATTTTATGAAGAACAGAGCAAAAATATGAGGCAAAAATTCCACAAGTGGTGGTGGGTAGGGAATTCAAGCTCTTGCTACCTACTCCCAAGGTACAGGGTTTGAATATAGCCACCAGGTATATTTCCTGACTTCATTCTAGCTACTGGGGCATTACACACACCCACACAGACACACACACACACACCCCTTCTGTTAGTATAAATGGGTCTATGTCATATAATCGAACTTCCAAAATTTAAACACCCATATATTCCCGGTTGGAATTAGTATTAATGAACTCTCAGAACAACAAATTATTTCCCCAGGGAAAGATTTGCTGTTCCAGCTACACACACAACACAAACACCAAAACCTAATAAACCCAACTAATTAATAACAATATTTGAAATTAAAAGTAATAAGGTGATACTGCAACTTACCAGTCTCCCCCAAAACCCTCACTTGATTCCTTACCCGATAACCCCAAAGGGGAACCTTCCTTGTCCCCTAATGCCTATTTACACTTATTCCTCCCCCAAACCCCAATGTCCTTAATTCCTTCCTTAACCCTGATTGTTTTTCAACCACGAAAAAATGTCCCAGAAACACCAACCAAATTTTTTAAAATTTAAATTTTTTTAAATTTTGAATTAATTTTAATACTACATTTGGAAGGATTAAATAAATATTATAAAAATATAATTTTTTATTAATTAGGAAATTTCCCCCGAACGGGTTGAGATTTTAGCCCGATTTTACATTTGAAATATGTTTAGATTTTTTGGGTTTTCCAATTGGAGGTTCAGTAGATCCGGACTTGGAGTTCCTTTGATTGTGTTTGGGTTTTTTTTTTTTTTGTTTTTTTTTTTTTTTTTCAAGGGGGAGGGGTGCATTTGAAACTATTGTACCCAGGTTTTAAATAAAGGATGGAAAGGCTGTGTCAGCCTTTTTAAAGTTCAGGTTAAGAAAAAGGGGATAACCCCCAATTTTTCCCCTCCACATTTTTCTTTCCAATCAGTATTTTTTTTTGAGATTTTTGTTTGACCTAAAGGGGACATTGGGCCCAGAAAATCAGAAAATAAAAGCTAAATGCCTGAGAAGCACCATTCAAGTCTGGTGGCATTAGTAAAGTGCTAAAATTTTTTTTCCTTTTTAACTACCCATAAAAAAAGGTATTTAAGTTAAAGAGAAGTTTTTGGGGTTTTGTTTCAAATAAGGGTACTTAATTTCTTTGTTTTTTGGGGGAATCCTGCTTAAAAAATTTTACTTCATTTCCCTGTGAAAAAACAAACAATAAATTACCCCTTTCAATTTTTTTTTTCTGACAGGAAAAAAGCTAAAAAAATTGTGAAAAAGGGAGCGCCCCAGTTCATTTCAGGTTCGGCTGATTATAAGAACAAAAAGCTGATAAGACAAGGGGATAAAGATTCAACTGAGTTGTTTTTTTGGTACCTTGGAGAGTTCGGGCAAAATTAATTTTTTTTCAAAACCCATTTTGAAATAAAAAGTACTGTGAAGAACCGTATTTTTAATAAATTTTAGGGAGTTTTTTAAAAGGTAACATAAAACAAAAAGTAAAAAAGAATTCAAAAGGAAAAAAAAAGGGCCAAAAAATTTGGTAAAGGGGGCTAAGGGTGAAGAAAGGGGTTTGGGCATTGGCCAAGGCATTATTTCAAAAAAGGAATTTACTTGGGTTGTTGGGGAAATTTTTGGTGTTAGTAGAAAAAATTAGGGGAGTATAAATTGATTTAAAGGGTTTGCTTATGGGGGAATTACAAAATCAAAAAAATGTTTTTTTTTAAAAAAATTAAAAATTAAAGGAAATTTTTTGTAGATAATGGAATTTTAATATTAAGATAAGAATTAAATGGGTTTATAAACTAATATCAAAAACATTTTTTTTAAGAAAACGAAACCCCCAAACTTTTTTAAATTAGCCCTGTCAAAAGGGAAAATGCGGGTATAAAAAAAGGATAAGTTTTACGGGCTCCCCCATATTACTGAAAAGGGAAGAATTTAAAATTTGAATATTTAATTTAGTCTTTAAAGATAAAATCCCTTGGGTGGAACTTGGCAAGTTCGGGTTTCTTGGTTTATAAAAAAATTTTTTAAAAAAGGGTTTTTGGGGGGCCCTGGAAAAATGTTGAAAAAATTTTTTCTAAGGAAAACGGGGGCCCTGCAGGGGGAAAAAGGGCCTTGTAATTAATAATTTGGAAAAAAAATTTTTTTGAAAATTTCCCGGGTCAAAACTCAGGATTCAAAAGATTTAACCCGGGGAAAATATCCCAAAGTTTAAAAAGGAAAAAATTGTAAAATTTGAAGCCCCCAAAATTTTTCCTCTTTTGGATTTTCTAATTTTTTTCCCAAAATTTTCCATTTTAAAATTTTTGTCTATATACTCGAAAGGAATTTTTTAAAATATTTTTAATATTAAAATTTTTTTATAATGGGAAAAAATTTTTAAATAATAAAAAAATAAAAAGTCAAAAGTATTTGGGGAAAAAGGGTTTTTTTAAAAAAAAATTTTAAATAAAAAGGGAAAAATTTTTAAAAAATTTTAAAGGAGGGGAAATTTTTCAGATTCTTTAAAATTTGGGAATTTGTTTCCCAATTTTTGGGAGGGCCCCAAATGTTTAAAATCCCAAGGGAAAAACCTGAAAAAAAACCCTAAAATGTGGAAGGGAAGGGAACAGGGGTTTTGGGGTAACTTTAAAATTTTTTCGGGGAATAGCCCTGACCTGGGGTTTTTGGGTAAAAAAGGGCCCCTTTTCCAGGGAAAAAATTTTTTTAAGTGAGTTTTTTTAAATTGAAAAAATTTATGTTTGTTTTACTTTGTTTTTTAAAACATTTGCTAATTCCATCGTTTGCCCATTTACTGGGAAAGCTTTCCACCCTTTAAAAGTTGGTTTTGCCCTTTTATTTTAAAAGAGTCTCTATTTTAAACCAAATTAAAAATTAAAAACATATAAAAAAATTTTAAAATTTATTGTAAAAATTTTGAAAGGCCCAAAACCATTTTTGTTTTTATTCTTTTTTAAAATAAACCAGCCCAACGTTTTTTGAAAGTAATTTTTATTTAAAAAATTTTTGGGTTTAAAAAAATTTACAAAAGGCTACCCATTCGGGTTTTAAAATTTTAAAAATAAGGTTGTAAAAAACAGGAAAATTAATGAGGAAATAATTTGGGGTTTGGAAGCAACAATTTTTGATTAATTTTAAATAAACATTTTGAAGAATTTGGTAATATATAGTTTAAAGAAAAAAACGGGGGGGTTCAAAAAAAAAAAAAAAAAAACTTTGGGGGGCCCATCCTTTTGGATATTAACATTCATTAAAATTGTTCCCAGAAAAAAACTTGAATGCTTTAAATTTATTTTAAAAGAAAAATTTTCCAAAAAATGGGGGCAGAAATTTCCCAAAAAATTTTGCTTTTTGGGTGTTCAAAATTGCAAAAAAAAACCCAAAAAAGCATCCCCAGGGTAACCATGCAAGAGGAAACTGTTAAAGGGGTAATTTTCAGACTCGAATATCAAAAGCCTTTGAACGAAAAAATTTACTGAAAAATTTTTTAAAAGGGGACCCAGCCTTTTTCCAAAAAATTAACTTTTTGTTTTTTAAGGGGCTTTTCTTTGAAAAAAGCAATTTTTTAAAAATTTTAAGATAGCCCCTTCCCTTTGAAGAAGGGCCCAGAAAAATGGTTAAAAAGAAACCCTAAAAAAAAACTAAAACAGTTTTCCCGGGAACCCCAAGGCCAAAAAACCGGGGAGTGGAAAAATTTTTTTTTTTTAAAACTTTTTACATTTTTCCCTAGCTTACCCAGGAATTCAGCAAATAGGGGATTTTAAAAATAGGTTTTCCCCACATGGAAAGCCCAAAGGTAAGGTATTTAAAGCGAACAAGACTAGAGGAGGTGCCTGTGGGGGGTTTTGGAATTTTTGCTTTGAACCCCGTTGGGGGGAATTTTACACCAAAGCCATTTTTTTTCCTGAACTTTTTTTCCCAAATTTAATTTTTACCCAAAAACTACAAAATAAAAAGTAACGAAAAAGGGGTAATTGGGGAATTTAAACCCCTTAAAAAACAAGGGGAAAAAGGAATAGGAATTAATCAAAAGGGGTTTTTTGGTCAGGTTTTTGAAAATTAATTTCAAAACCAGGTAAAGAAGAGCCATTTTTTTAAAACCCACATTTTTCCCCAACTAAACCATTTTCGTAATTCCCCAAAAATTTTAAAAAAGTTTAAATAAAAATAAACTTTAAAGGGCCCTTGATTGAAATGTGATTTTTTTAAAAAAAAACAAGAGAAAAAGGTTAAAAGGGTCAGATTTAAAATTTTTTACCAAAATAAGGGATTACACAAATTGTAAAAATTTTAAATTGACAAAAAAACAGGAAATTTCAGGAAAAAAGGAAATTTTTGAAAGAATCTGCTCAGCCCTCCAAATGCTGATATATGGGTTTAAGGAATAAAGCACCAAAAAAACTCCAGGCATTCCTTGGATAGAAAAAAGGGGGGGGAAATAAATCCAAAAAGCAGCAAAAAAAATTTTTTCCCAAAGGGGGCAGAATCCCTGAGTGTGGGCAAAGACTGCTGCACATTCACAATGAAAAATTTGGGGAAAGGGGGGAAAACCACAAGGGTTCCCACAAAGAGGTAGGTGAGGCAAATATGAAATGTGGGGGTTGGCTGCCCGGATTAACCCTTGGGCTTTTGAAGCTTGCCAGAAAGCCAGGGGGAAACCCCCCCAAAGTAAAACCAAATGAATGCTGTCCCCCTTGGAAGATGGAGGAAAAGGGGGAAATGAAAATCCGAAAAAGCCCAAAAAAGGGCACAAAAAAAAGAATTAATGGTTGGTTTGGGGGAGGCCAATTCACAGTCCCACCCGGGCACATCTTAAAAATTTCAGTTTTCCCCACAGGGGGCACCCAAAAACTGTAGGGTGAATGCTAAAAATTTTGGGAAAAGGTGAAAGGGGGGGGAGGAACGCTCCCCCCCGGGGGCAAGGGGTTCACCCAGGCACAAGGGCCGGGGGGCAAAGGGGCCCTCCCCAGCAAAGGAGGGGCCCCCGTGCCGGCTAAAAAAGGGAACCCATCCATTTGGACAGGGGGGGAAGGAATACACCCCTCCCTTCAAACAATAAGGGGACCAAAAATTAATCAGGGTACTCCAATTTGGATTCATTCCCAGCTGAGCCCCAACCCCAAAAGGGAACCCCACAAAAAACTTAAAAACAAAAATTCCAATCCCAAAACTACACCACCGGACAGGGAAACAAACAAAAACAAAGTTCTATCCCTTTAAAGGGGAGGGCTATTAAAACCACCCCCAATTAAACGAAAAAAGAAGGGGAACCCCAAGGGGTAATGGGGGATGTAAAAAATTTCGGGGATTCAAAATGACCCCAAAACCAAGAATAAAGGGGCCCCCTTGGAAAAGGTGTGTGGTTTAAATTATAAAATTAAATCCCAACTTTTGGGGGAAAATTCAACATCAGCTTTTTGGGCCTTCCAAATTTTCCGGGAAAACACCAGCAAAGGGGGGGCCCAAACCCCACCCTTTGAGGCTTCCAAATATCCTTTTTCCCCAAATACAAAACCCAGGTAGTGGTGAAAAAGAGGAAACTTGAAAACACTTAAAAAACCCAAAAATTTCCCCTGCTTTAATCATTTTAAAATTTTTGAAAAATTAAAATTTCGGGGTAAATTAAAATCCCAAAAGTAAACCAAAATTTCCAAAAGGGGAAACCCACCAGTACCCCAAAGGGTCCCGGTTTCCTTTAAATTTGGGTTTCCCCCCCAAGTAAAGAAAAAAACTCCAAAGCAGGCCAAAAATAAAAAGTTTTGGCTAAAAATCCAGGGCTAAATTGGTGGTTTTAAAAATAAAATTGTCCTTTATGGCCGCACAGAAAAATTTAAAACTACGAAATGGGAAACAAAAATAAAAGCCGCAAGGAAAGTTCAGGGGCCCCCTCCCATGAAAGAGGGTTCCCCCCTGGAAAAAACATAAAATCAAAAACCCGAATGAAAACTTGTAAAAAGTAAAATCCAAAATATTAAAACCTTTGAAAAAAAGATGCTGTCAGTCAAACCCCCCTTTTTGAACCCACAAGAAAAAAACAGCCTAGGGGGAATAAAAATTTAAGAGAACAATGTAGAAACAAAAAAAGAAGGTTAATGGGAGGGTAAACCAAGTTAAACACATAAAAGGGAAAATGCAAAACAGTCCAGAAAAACAGTTTAGGGGGGCCAACAATGCCAATGAATAGCCCCAAAATTTGGTAGAAACAAAGAAATATATTAAGCAAAACCAAATAAGCCAAATAAAGGGTTTAAATGGGAAGAGTTCATAAAAAAGAGGCTCCAAATTCCCACAGAGGGAAAAGCCCCAAACCCCTTTGGGGCTTTGTACACACTAAAAGTTATGTGACCAGAAAAACCCTGTCAGACCAAAACCCAGCTTGTTCCAGAAAAGCTTTTAAATTTTGTAAAAAGAAAAACAGCAATTAAAACCCCTTGAAAAAAGTTTTTTAAATGTGGGCTTTTCACCCCCCAAACAGGGGAAAATTGAAATGCCCAGCAACAACCAGCCCCCCCATAGGGCAGGGGGGCAACCTGTGAAACAAGTGAAATACATTTGGAGGTGGGCCAGTAATCTCTGGGGGTAAGACCCAAAACGGGACGTGTGGGTTTTTAAAAATTTTGGGAAAGTTTCCCAAAATCCTGTGGGGAAACTTTGGGGTTCTGCTTAGTGTGTAAACAAGCTAGGTACCCCAACCCCCATTTCACACCCAACTTTAAGGCTCTGATGTCACCCCCCTAAAAAAAGGGAAATGTCCCCCATAACTCTGAAAGGTAACTATGTTTAGTTAAATGAAGGAGGAGGCAAACCCCAGTGGCAACTTTTGGGGTTTTTAGGTGCTTTTCACACTTGTTGAGAGAATCCTTTTAGGCCCCACACCCTTACAGTAAATAATTTGGAAGGGTGTTTCATGCAAGAAATACACCTTAGACACCCCATAACCCATAGCATGTCCTGCATTTAGGGCCATATGTAAAGGGATTAGGGGGATTTCAGCCCCATCTGCCAACGTGGTTTTGATCATGTCTGACTGTGTGCCAAACTTTTGGGTATCACCCTTACATTTACATACCCAACTTTGGGAAAGGGCTGCTGAGTACCCATGAAATCCCCCTGGGAAAGTTAGCCAGTAATCTCTGTAGACCTTAACTGGTACTGCTGTAGTGTGATAAACTATTAGGTAGGATTTCCAACCCCCAAATGGCAACTGTTTTTGTGTCTGTTTTGGGGCTGTTTCACTGAGGAAAAGCCATTTTTTAGGTACTCACCCCCCTTAAAATCAAATACCCATTTTGGGCCCTGCTGATGTCAATTTGAAATACCCCTGGGAATTGTAGCCCAGTAATCCTAGCACCCCCCGTAACTTGTAGGGTAGTGTGTTTAAGGTAGTAGGAAGTTCCCCCGATGCAACTGTGTTTTATGGGCTGTTTGACTGTGTAGAGCAATGCTTTTGGGGTACTCACATTTCACATCCCCAAATTTTGGGCAAGTGCGATGCATGCACCTGAAATACACCTCGGGGAAAGGTTTGCCAGTAATCCCATAGAAATCCTGTAACTGTATGCTTATTGTAAATTTAAGATGGTTGGGTTCCCACCCCCAAATCGCCAATTTTTTGTGTGTTTTGCATTTTGTGGGGGAGCAATGCTTTTAGGTACCCTCCATCATTTCAAATCCCACTTTGGAAACCTGCTGATGTCACTTGGAAATCCTTTAAGGGATCCAGAAATTTCCCGGGGCATTTAACTGGTATGCTGTAGTGTAATAACTATTAGGTGGGGATTCACCCCAACTGACAGGTGTGTGTGTGTGTGTTTGGTGGTGGTTTTTGTTTTGGGGTGTGTGTTTGGGTGTGGTTTTTAACCTTCCTTGTAGAGGTGGTTGGATGTGGACACCTGCCAATGTGGGGGTTTTGCATTTTCTTTAGGGGGCCATATAATCAAAATTCCATTTGGCAGGGTAACACATGATATCTGGAAGGTGAGACCATACCCAGACATTGAATCAACCCAGGAATACAGTTGCACCCCAAACCCAGGAAAATTCAATGTGTTCACTGCCTGGTAAACCCAATATTGGGTAGTACACTCATTGGCCCACTGTAGTAATATGGATACACGGGGGCCAAGGGGCATGCCCCCCCAGTATCTGTAATTAATACACAGAAGGTAGTTCCCCAAAGGACATGCCCCATTGTGGTGTTGTGGTTGTGTGTGTGGGTGTGGGTGTGTGTGTTGTGGTGGGGTGTGGTTACCGCCCCCCAAAGGTGGGGGACTGGACACTGATGTAACGTTTCAAACATGGGCCAACACAACATTACTGTCACTGTAATGCTGGGGGGGGTGAACATCCCAGACCCCTTTTCAGGCAAGGAACACAGACATGGGCAATCCCCCAGCCCCAAACAAGTCACCAGGTGCCCGGATGGGATAAATATGCCGGTGGGCAAAGCAGACACCATCCCGGGCCAAATAAAACCCATCCAGGGGCCTATGCCAAGGACCCCCTGCCACTTTGGACACTGTCCACAGCAAACACCACACACCTGGAGACATGCACCCAGATGCGTACGGGCACCCTTGTGGTGGGGCTGCAGCCATACCCTCCCCCCATGGGCAACTGCACATGTGTCTGTGCCCCAAAACACCCCGTACCTTCACCTGCATGTTTTTTAAAACAAGATGCGGGTCCTGTTCAGCCGACAGGAAAGATGCCACCTCCTACATGTACCCTGTTGCAGTTTCACTCCCATCACAAAATTTTTCTGGGGCCCACAACGGGAACCCATGGGGCCCATCCAATAATTGGAACTGTGCAGCAACAACAGGGGTTTGATACCCTGTGTGTGGTTGTGAAAAAACATGTTTTTTTTACCTCCCACCCCCTGCTTTTTTTGCCTCTGTCTGCACCCCCCCCCTTCAATAGACCTAACCTGTTTGCTTAGGCAGAGATGTGTAATGGGTAATGCTCATGTCAGTGTGGCCTTGGGGAATTGGGCCCCCCCTTTAGCTTTGCAGGGAAAACAGCTGGGGAAACACCCTACCAATTGTATGGAAACACACTCCAATATTTAGGAACATCATGGGGGGCCCTTTAACTGTGAGCAAACAGTTGTTTGGGAAACCTCTCAGATGGATTGCAGTTACCTCAACCTACACTGTCGTGAAACAAACAGGGGTGGAGCCTACCTGCTACAGAATGTAAGTGCTCTATACTGATTTGGGGAGAAATTTGCTTTAACGGGTTTGTGTATATGGCTGTTGACATTTCAATCCCTGCCATGTGTTCCTTTTATGGGGAACTATCTGGGGCACGCACCTGGGCAGTGTTTTTTGCAGTGCCCCCCACAGAGATTGCTGTGACTGAAGGTAGTGTGAGGATTGCGTCATAGATGGGAAAGTGTGGTGTGGATATCCCTGGACATTTTCAAAACCCTGTAACCAGTAAATTATTGGTTTCACGAAACTGAAATTTGGCCCTGTGATGTGTTCCACCCCCCAACCTTTTACTTGTGCTGAAGTGGTGAATTGCGTAAATACTTTTGGATCAAGAGAACAAGACTGTTAACACTGTACACATTTTATGAAAGTGGGTTTACAACATGCATTATGCCCTGGGGATGTTGACATCTACTTGTCCCTAGGGTAATGTTGAAGTGGTGTAGTGTTGTATTCCCTTGCCTGGACAGACTGAGATGACATTTTCTAGTTTAAAATTACATGCTCCCCACTTATGGTACGTAGAGGCTACATGTTTGTGGGATAACCACTGTCCCCCAACCCAAGACAGCCACCCCAAATTTTAAACAGGCCAGTATATGTAGGGTCAGTTGTAGGGCCATAAAGGGTGTCCATACCAAACGAAACCATGTGAAACCCCAATATGTGGTGTCTGTGAATTGGTTGGGTTTGTGTCACACAGGTTATCTTACCCTTGCTGTACATGCCTTTTGGCCCTTTTAATGGGTAATTGCATTCCCCGGGGATTACCGTTTGACCAGCTGTGAGCCTGCAATGCAGTACATGTACCTGAGTGTACCTACCAGTGGGTGCAGTGCAGTACAGCCAGTGTTGTGGGCCTTCAGTCATGTATGTCAGACGGGGTGGGATGCAGTGCAGATGTATGTCAATACCTATGTGTAGTATGGGCCATGGCACCCTGTACCAGTGGTCATACCGTTACAGGCCAGGCAGGGGTGTGTGAATGCATGACCTATGGTGGACATCATATAATTTATGTGTTATACCCATCTACATGGCCATCCACATCCATATTGTCAGGCATGGTACACATTTTAGCACTAAGGGCTTATGTGTATACCTCTGGTGTACAGACTGTGTCAGACCCTCCACATATATTGGCCAATATCTCTGCTGCAGTCCACAGGCATTCCCAGAGGGTACTGACTCTGATGTCCTTTGATGTTTTCAGTAACCAATGGCATGAGCAGATGTGACCCCCCACACACCCCATGTCTGTGAAGACAACCCAATGACAGTAGCAATAGTCTACTAGTATACCGGGAAACATACCTGACATCCCCTGCAACTATGACATTGGGAACATAGGGGGTTGGCCTACACTTCATGTCATATACTTATCCAGATAGCCAGATATATGATTACACATTGTACTACACCCAATTAACACTGTATGGCAACCACCACTATAGATTCCCACTTTATGTGTTCATGGTCCCATTACATCTCCTGTGTGATGGGCATCCATCCTGTGTGGGGGCTACTCAGCATGTAGCAATACCTTACAGGAGAACTGGCACATCAGGGCACCCAATATTTGAAAGAGGATCAGGAAGTACAGACAGACTGTGAGTAGAGTTGTGTATTTTTTACAGTACTGGTGTTACAGGGTGTGGGTGTACATACTAGTTTTTGGAATGCAGTCCATCTGCATACACACAACTTTTGGCCTACCCTCATGCCGGGAGCTGTGCCTATCATGTCTTGTCTGTCCACCACACAGGTCTTGTGTCAGATAATACACTGCAGTGTGTGGGGCAGGGCCGGGTACATGGCTACATCCATGCCCTCTACCATAAATTTCCCCTGACTAAGGGTATTTTAAAGACTATCCTGTAACACCTGCACCTTGCATAGTGTATGGCAAAGTTGTCCACATATGTGCCTGTATTCCAGCCTCTGTCCATCACCTACATACGCTGCACATATGTCATGATGTGGTGGTTGATCCATGTGGGCTGGGAGTATAACACACTGCCATGTCTGCCATCAGTCCACTGTTGTAACCCCACACATAGGGGGGGCTAATATGTGGGCACCACCACAAATACATGTGTGCCCTCATGCACTGCAGAGCCCAGTTATGTAACAGTGGTATATGGCCCTGTATTGAGTCTGGGGGGCACCAGAAATGACCTAGGCTGCTACAATGTGGGGTATCAGGGCTGAGCTGCCTTAAGGTATCTGGATGTACAGTACCATATACTTCACCTATACACACATTACTGACATGGATCTGGGTAATGCAGGACTACTCCCCCCTGCCATACAAACTGTTCTGTGTGTTGGGGGCTCATGATGGTGTCAGTTATGCCATGTTATGTATCAGTTACAACCCATGTGGTCATATGTCTATCCCCCTCCCTTGTTTGTACAGTGTGTAGATAGAGGCTGCTGAACTACACAACTGCCTTACATACTGTTGATTGTTAGGTATCCTGTGGCTCAGTGTGTCTTTCCTATTGTACAATGTTAATGGCTTGGCCTGGACAGCAACAGCTGTGAACCTTTCCATACTACTGTATGACTGTAACTGGTCCACTGTAGCATCACTCCATTGATATAGTTGTCAGTGTCTGAACAGCTATATGGCATGGCATGTAGAACTGTAATAGTACACGATTAAAGGTTTCCATATCTGCAAACCTGGGTGTTTTTTTACCTATGCCCTTTCTGTGGGTGTATGTTACAGGCAAATGTCATTTGTATGGGTGGTACATGCAGTGCCCAGTCATTCAGGGTCAACTGTAGGCATAGTGGCTGTTCCATATTGTGTGCACTTTTTATGTATCTTACTGTCATATAACTGTGTGTTTTGTGTAGTCACATGTATAAAAAAAAATATATATATATATATATATATATATATATATATATATATTTATTTTTTTATAAATATGTATACCTGTATCTGCATATCTGTGTTTGTGTATCTGAAGCCTGGTAATGTTGATGGCTTCCACATAATACATTACCCAGGGGAGCTAGACTGTACTGCATGATATGTTACCAATACCAGCCTGACATCATACAGGTGGGATGAAACAGGTAACATTCCCATGTTGTCACTGGCCCTGGTTATGGGATCCCCAACACTTGGTAGTGTATTGCAGGGCAGATGTGTTTGGCGGGGGGATGCCTATTTGTACAACTATAGTGTGTGGTGCTCTCAACCCCATTAACATAACATGTAGCTGTTACACCCTCCCCCTAACAGCTACATGTGCCTTGCAGTACCAGCACAACAGTGTTGTACCAATGGGTTGGTAGGCATGGGAATCCCATTGAGGTCTGCCATGTGTGTGTATGCATGCATATTTGTAGGATGCACCATTCTGAGTCCACATACTCCTATTACAATACACATTACCAAACAGTAGTACGGATATTGTTGTTGTTGCCCATAGGTGTGGCAATGCAATACCCTACTATGCCTGTGGTGTGTGCATCACATGCATATCCCTGTGGTACCACTGTTGTGATATGCAATGGGTTGTTTTTGTGTCATGACCAAGGTGTGATAGTGGGATGTGAGTATAAAAAAGTTCTAGTGTGCACAATATCCAGGGGGGGATGGGGTGCTGTGTACACTGTCTTTACACCATGGTACACCTGGTTTTGGCCCACACCACTCTCAGGTGGCCACTGTCTCCATCACCCATACAGGTAAATGATAACAGGATACAGCCCAGTTACACATGTGCTGTGGGCAGCCTACCTGTAACACATTGGACACATGGACTAGTTAGTTAGCAAAAATACAACCAGGTCTCTAAGATGTTTTCTACCTGTTCTGTGTCAGTCAATGTGTATATGATGGTATGACACACTATGTTTTTTAAATATACAAACATTACATCCCCATTACCAAAATGTACGCCTGTGGATGGTCTGCATGTGGGTGACCTGGTACACACCTCACCCTACAGATGGTTTTGGGGGCAATGACAGCCACACAGTCAGTAGCACTACATACCTGGTTGGGGTCTAGACATGTATCACCAAGTAAGGATGTTTTTATGGGAGGGGGACATAAGGGTGCAGATTATATTTGTACAGCAGCCACCTCAATTTTCCACAGCCAATAACTGTTATACATACCTGTGGCATGTGTGCAATGGTACACCACATATGTCACCATGGTGTCACCCACTGACATACCCTTGTGGAATATGACTGCAGACCATCCTCCTGCTGACACATGTATGCCTACAGCACAACTGGATGACAGTATGGGGATAACAATTGGTGTTACCAACAGCTGAGTTGCATCAAAGCTGCATGGCTACACTACCTGACATCTACGCAGTACACATTACCCCACTACATTTACACTGCAGTACATTGGGGACTCTATCCCCACCATGTCATCAGAACCATGTTAGCCTGTCCCTGCGATGTTATGGATGACAGGGATTGGCACAGGTATCATCATATGCACAGGGTGTGTTGCAGGTGTGCCAGAGGCCACTGGTCCCCTGTGTCACCATTTTGTGGGTGAGGGGTGGTTCATTGATTGGGGCATGGTGATGTGGGTGTGTGGTATGGGGTCACCCTAGGGTGGGCATAGTGTGTGGGATGCATGCACACAGTTCTGCCATGTGCTGCCCTAAGGTGATGTTTGGGCAGCTGCAGACCATACCTGGCAGGGGGTGTAGTTCACTGCCTCCCCCAGGACATGCTGACTGTGCCTGCCAGGGGGTTTCCCTGGGCATGTGCAGGTACAGACCTTAGGGCTACTCTTCCCATGATGACATATGTCCGCTGGAACCATGTCCTGCCTGGGACTGGCCAGGGCCATGAAAAGGGCCCGTTGTATGTGGTCAGCAGCCCCCGTGGTGTGCTGGGGCTGGTACCACAGGAGAGCTGGGGGTCCTGGCATGTCCACATTGACCACCAGCTGCTGGTGTCTCTGGCCCCCCCCCGCGTGCACCACTCCCACCCACATTCGCACAGACATACCATTTGGGGGGACCAACCAAACACCCCCCCGTCATCCATGACCTCAGTATATTCAAAAGCACCAGTGAGTTCATGGAGGTTTCCACTTTCAGCTGTGAAAGCAGACCTCTGCAGCCTCAGGCCCTGTCTGGTGTGCATTTCCATTGCCTGTGCCTCCATTATGGCCTGAAACATGCTCCTGGTGGTACCAGTTGTGGCCCTGCCAGGGCATGATGACCCGGGGCCTCCCATGAGCACCACAGTACATTTTCAATGTGGTGGTTAAAACCTTTCCGACTGTGACTGGACACAGGGGATGGACACCACACTTTGGTCATTGCACCAAGCACCAACTGTCCTCTGCTATGGCCATATGTGATGGGGTTTGTAGGGGGATAACGGGGGGTTGGGGTGGCTAGGAGGGGGATGACACATGGTGCAGTGGGCCTCTGACATCCCCCCCTGTGCCTCACCTGTACCATCATCATCATTTTTCTGTGGGGGACCTACCTCAGTTTGCATGCAGGAGGGGCCCTGACCCACCTCCCACCTGACAAATACACAGTTTAAAACCTGTACAGCACATAACAGTATAAAAAACACACACACACACACACACACACACACACACACACACACACACACACACACACACACACACACACACACACTCACAGACAGCCACCTTACTACCTCACTTTTTCCCGACTTTACAGATAGTCCCACAGTCAGGTAAATGTTCCCCCTCCTGCATGGCACTTTCTAATATACATGCATCACCCGCCCATTAACATATCATTCCCTCCATGCCTACACATGTGGTTACAACACCCGACCGTTTCTCCATGCCCCCGACTTGGGGGGAGTAGATTGTACATGGCCTCATTGTGTCACCCTTTATTACCCTTTTAGGGCAGTAATGATGTATGAGGCCCTATATGGGTTGGGGTGCTCCACTACATATGTCCCCACCCCACCTCAGGTTATGGTGCTCAACACATGCAAATAAGTGACATCATGCAGTGGCAGTAATTTTGTGACATGGGTTTTTTGGTAGGTGATGGCCCTTCCCATGTTAACACTGCACCCATTTACAAAAGTTACTGTGGACCTGTTACACCCCGCCTTGTACACAATACCTCATGGGGGTAGAAACCATTGATGCATATGTAGTACTGTGTGTTTTGTCAGCTAATGCCCAGCCTGTGTTGTAGCAAATCATACCTGGGGTGATATGTGAACAGCTATCTTGTGGATGCCTGATGTCTTTTTACAGATCACACACAGGGGAAAGCCAACACATTACACTGACAACCATACCTTACCATGGCTGTGAGGGGGCCTTACCCAGACCTCTGCATGGTTGGGTCACCATGTCACATCCCTTTTTGCATACACTGTCCAATGCTGTGGGGGATTATGTCTGCAAAATTTAAACCTGATTGTGTGTAGCTGCAGCCATTTTGTTGAGTCACACATGTCCCACTGATGTGTCCTGCCCCTTCAAATCCTGTGTAAACATTGCAAACAGGATGTTATCTTGCATGTGTCTGTTTCACCCCTTCCAAACCCCCCATGGTCTCTACTTTATGCAGTGCATTTCACAGCAACAAAAAGTGAATTTTACAGCATGCAGGGTTTTGATGTGACTATGGGGATCCCATAGCTATTACATGCCCAGTTTACATCATGCATGACAAACCATATCCCCCTGCTGGCTGTGGTGGTCCAGGCCACATGGGTGGTGATGTGTGGAATCCCCGCATTCATGGGAGTGCACCCAAAAACAACAGTGCACAATTTAAAAATACACAACTGTTTTTTACTACTACACAGCAACAGCTATGTATATGACACTCAGTTTTTTGGCATGGTTGTATACTATCTGTCATTTATGTACCAATTTTTTGGCTTTTCACCCTTTTGATTAGTTGACTGTGCCTCTGTATGTGGTACAAAAATGCCCTTTTAGGTTGTTTTCTGTGTCTGTTGTAAAAAAAAAAGATCCCATAAAAAATCTATCCACCCCAAAATTTCTTGAAATCATTAACCTGCCTAAAATATTGGGTTTTTTTCCAGATAACCTCTGGGGTATGAATCTGTCCCTAGCACCTATTTATTTTTGTGGAGGTTTAAGTCCCACATTTTGGGTTGGGCTTCCTGAGGGGGACATGTCCATTAATTCTGGGGTTACATGGCACCAGGCATGATCCTCTGGGGGTTGCAAATGATTAGAGCTGGTTTTTGCCAACGCAAAGGGGATCTGTTTGAGTCCCTTGATCCTCTTGGTAGGTATTTTGGGGGCTTTCCAGTTGCTGCATTTGGGGGGTTTCATCCCTGGGGGATTGTACAATTATCCTGATGAGGATATGACACAATGTCCTTGTCAGATGTGCCCTTTTGATAATGGGGATATGAAGGGCTTTCTAAACCCCGGGAACATTGTCAAAAGGGGAATTCATCACGGGCCAATTACCCTGTAAATGGATTACCACCATTTTTTTCATGTTTTAAAGGGATACTATGCATTTTTGGGATTTAGTTTTAGGCCATGGCCCGGGACCCTTTCCTCTCTGTGAGACCCCTTTTGGGGGATGCTTTGGGCGGGGGGAGTTGATTATAAAGTTTTAGTCATTTAAAGGGCAGCCCTATCTTATGTTATGTACCCCAATATATACAACAAAAGGCCCCGGGCTAATTTTATTGTAAATGGTTTGTAATGTACCTGTACAGATGCAGTGCATAAAAAAGTGTAAAAGTGCCGGGGGCCCTTTCCTGCAGCTCCCAAACTGGGTGTTTTCACCCACCTCCAAGATGTGCCCTGCATGTTGATTTCTGGCAGGTGCCACAAGGCTGCTAGAAGCTCCTCCACAGGGGGAGGGGGGGATTTGGGCCCCCCTTAGGTGGTTCCCCCCCTGGGAGCTGCATGCTGACATACATGGAAAAGGTTTCAATGATGGGGCCTGCTCATGGGTGCGGGTTTGCAGTCCGACATCATTGACCTTGGACTAGCTCATTCCACAGGGCGGTCTTTCCTGCTGGTTGTGGGCTGCCCAAACAGAAGTATGAGTGCTGTACCAGGTGGTTGATAATGATCTGTCTCAGTGGTGCTGTATGTGGGGAAAATGACTATGTGACATGTTTCCTGGAAGACATAAAGATGGAAACAGGCCCAAGCCACCCCTACAGCAGGTTACATAGTTCAATAAAAAGTTAAACCAAAAGTTCCTATCCCAAAAAAGTCTCCCCCACCATATCAGCTAAACAAACCATTTACAGACTGCAATTGTTATGTCAGCTGCTTACCTACCATTGGGACATATGTTGTTTGTACCAAGCTTTTTTGTGTATGTGCCACCTTTGTGTTTTTGTTTGTAGCCATGTCCCGTGGGGACACTTATCTTTGCTGGCCTGTTACAGACTATTTCACTGCATGCCATTGTCAGTGCCACCCCCCATATATATATATATATATATATATATATATATATTTTTGTGTATAAAAAACATCTATGTAAAATATGTGTATATATTTTTACTTTTTTGATATACCTATGTCTATATGAGTGTCTTTTATCTGCACATACAGCCCCATTCTGTATCACACAGATATGTGGAATGCATACAGACATCTGGTCCCTTCTGTACTGTCTTTCATTCACAACTGCACTGTTCTGCTTGCTGCAACACAGACAGGTGCCACATGTGAGCACAGACTAACATTAGGGTGGTAAATATGGTGTGAGATTGCTGGTTTTCCTATTACACAGCTATGGCATTTGTGCATGCTACATTACACATTTACATGATGCCTGCAAGGGGGGCTCTGACACCCATGTGTCTATCATGATGGCAGTACATCCACCACCAGCTATTGTCCACACTAACATAACATTTTCAGATATTATGGCTGACATCTTTGTCATTCATTGCTGATCTGCACAGTTGGCGGGTATGTCCCACTGCTTACAGGGACAGAGTATTGTCCAGGCAGTGTTCAGTGGGACATCAAAAGGGACAACTACAGATGGCACATATCAAACATTCTACATCATATATCCTATTAATCTATACCACATACCATTAATTACATACAGTTGTTTTACATACCTTTTATTTTGGACTGTGATGCCTTCTTTTTTTGTAGGTATTTGTTTCCCCCTGTGTGAGTTTCTTTATATATTCTTTTTTTTCTTTCTCTCTTTCTCTCCCTCTCCAGTAGAGCAAAGGGGTTTGGGTTTTAATGGATTTCAGCATGGCAGGTGATGCACATGATCAGGTGATGGGCTCTGCACCAATCAGTGTGCAACAGTTGCTGACCTGCAGCCTGCTGTGTAGTGATTCAGTTAACCATTGTCAAACCCAGTACTATAAATGCTTACTCATGTGGGGGTTTTCCCTTCACCTTTCCAGTATGGAGGACATCCTTCCTGTTTTGGGGGAGCAGGTGGCAGGTTGCAGTACCTATTACAGGGGCTTAGACACAGGGAAAAAATCTTAAAAATTCCAGACCTACAACAGAGTGAGTAGTGTTGTTATGTGCATTTTTTCTGGTCTTGAGTGTTTGCGTGTACATAGTAGTTTAGGATGGAATGCAGTCTGTCTGCATAGCTTCAACAGTGGGCCTATCCACATGATGGCCAGTGGATTGTTTGTTTGGCCCCGTGCCCCCCAGGTCTTGTCCTAGATATATCCCCAAAACTGTTTTCTTTAGTAAAGGCCCTTTTTTTGTTCCTGATGTGTTATTCCTGCATAAAGGCAATGATCCTGTAACACCAGCAATTTGCAAAAGCAAAACAGTATGGGTGTTCCTGCCCTGTCCTCCACATATATGGCTGGCTTTGTCCTGCTGTGAAAGGTTAGGGTTTTTTCAGTATTGGCCTATCATTTTACTTCTAGCATTCTTTCTATCATCCCAGTCATATTGTGAAATACAAAATTTTTTTCCCTACAGGGAAACAAACATTATCCCGGTTTAAAAACCCCCGGGCCACTACAAAATTTTTGAAAAAAATTGTTTTTTACAAAAGTTGTACAAAGATCCTTGGACAATAGTATTTATATATATTTTCCCACTTTTCTTTTTGTTCCTATTTTGTAATTAAATGGCATACATTATTGTAAAATAAAAAATTTTTGTTTTATACCCTGTGTCATCTCATGTCCTTTGAATAGTGAGTGGGTCTATGTGTAATGCAGTACTCCTGTTCAAGTGTAAATGTATTTTAGGTTATAAAAAAGATGTTTATACCGATTTCACATGGAAAAAGAATTGGTGGGGGACTCAAACCAGGGAAAGCAGGTTATGCTCTGCCATTTTAAATATTGGGTTTTGCTTTAAATTTTCATATTTCTACCTTAATGTCATACCCCTGCTCCTTTCCCCCCCCAGCTCCATGTAAAAGCATCCATCCATTCTCCAGTTGCTAGCCCTGCCATACACACCTCCCACATTTCCTCTCCGCTCGTATTCCATTTTTGTCTCAATGCAACCTTCTGCATTTTCATCTTTTTTCCAAAGTATTTTGATCCTCCTCCATACTGGTGGAAACATCATTGTGACCCACAAATTTTGTCCCACCAGGGGGGACCTTTTTTGTTCATGGAGACTTTTGGCTACACTGTTTCTCCCACTGGTAATCCTGCCAGGGTTTGAGAAGCAGTGGTTTGCTCCCCACCCGACCGCCTCATCTCTGCTTGGGTGAAACACACCCCCGGCATGCCCTTTTCCCTTCCCTCCTTTATACAAGACTCTGTTCTCCCGTATGTGGACAGGCACTTTCATTGATACTCAAAACTGCTCAAAACTTTACTGAGCACTGTGCACATGTTTGCTGGTAAAGTACAATTACATACATTTATATTTGACTGATTGATGAATGTTTTTATAACAGCAGCTGATTGTATATCTGCCATGCCTTTTGGGAACCCTTGGACTATAGGGGCAGGGTTGGGGGGGAAACCCGGAGTGCTGATTATGTTGTTACTGGCCAATGAGGGGTGGGCTACAGCATTGGAAAAGGTTGCGGGGGGAGGGTCAGACCACCTGGTTTTGGGCTTTCACTGGGTTTGGGCCCCCACATTGCTTAACCCGTGTGGGCATTGCACCGCTGCCCCAAAAAGGGGTTCTCACTTGCTGCTGCAAAGCTACTTCATGAACATGTTGGATTTAAAAGGTTACCCCGGCAGTGTAAGGTGGGGGGATTCATTTAGATTCTGGATAGGTTAAATCAGGTATTCAGTTTTGGTTTTTTTGGGCCCTACCTGTGTTGTAGAGTAGATGTGAAATAAGGGGAGATGGTAGGTGGAGGGGGGATTTAACTGTAAGTAGGCCTGACTGATTGGGGGAGAGTGCAGGTTTGCAGGTTTTTGGGATATGTATGGGGGGGACAGGAGGTGTCAGTGTCAGTAGGGGGGGTATGGAGTGTTAGTTGGGGGGGGTGGACTTCACCAGGTGGTGAGCAGGTGGTGATCCAAGTGTGCTTGAGTTTTCCCCTTTATGTGTTATTTACATGTTTTCTGGGACAGCTGTAATACACCTGGGTTGGGGGGTTTCCCGATTCTGCCAATATAGTTGTGTGGAGGGTGTCACCTACTTGTGACTGTGAACAATAGGGAAAGAAACAGGGTCGATAAGTAAGTGGTGTTATTGGGCCCACAGAGGGGCTGATATTAAAGGACATGTCCAGGGATTTCAAGGAAAGGAAGTTTCCCCAGCTGGCCATTTCTTTTAAAATGTAAAGTGTATATACCCTGCATTTGGGGATAGGTCTGGGCACTCACATTGAACAAATAAAACCTTTGGGTGCCAATTAGTTTGGTTTACATGCCTACAGTGGGTTGAATTTTTCCCTTTGTCATTTAGTGGGGTTTAACAACACATCTTTATTCCCCTTTTGTAAACTAGACATTGTGCTTTGGACTTAAATGGGGGGGTTTCTTTTTAGGTGTTCTGCCAATGCACATATGCTTACATCCCTGGGGTGTCCACATAGAATTTCCCGCCAACACCTGCAAGGCCCAAAATTTCAACCCTTAGTTAACAGGGGTCTTCCTTAGTCCGGGGGTCGGGGTTCCCCACCACACACAGTGTAAAATATGTAATTTTCTGCACATTCCTATATATTTTTTTACACACAAAAAACAAATATATTTGAATTTTTAAATTTTTTTTTATTATAATTTTATATTATATATTTTAAAAATATATCTTTTTTTGGAATTTTTAAAAATATATATATATATATATTATATTAATAATATTTTTATATTCTCTTGCATATGTATTGTCTGCATATGTTCTATTTTATTATTCTTTTTATTACAATTTGAAAAGGGGGGAAAAAAATAATATTATAATAATATACAATATAATATTAATTTAATTAAAAATCTGAAAAAATAAAATAATAAAATATATATATATAAAATGAAAAATATAAAAATCCTACATGGGCTACATACCTTTAAAACTTTATTTATTTTTTTTGCAAAAATTTGTGCCCTGAGCGCAACCAAATAAAAGTGAAAGAAAAGGGAAACTATTGGGTTTTCCAGGGAGATTTTATACAAGATATTGAATTCAACTTCTTAAAAAAAGAAAGGGTTGGGTTGTATTAAAAGATTAATAATACTTTACAACATCTGGGGCCCAGGGAGTGGAGGACAATGTTTTGGGTGGTTATCCAACCAGGGAGGGGGGGGGTGCGGGCATGGGGAAGCAGAACTTGGGGAAAGAATGTTGGGCAGAGTTTTTTTAATGGGCCTGTTCTGTCCCCACCAAAAGGCATGTGAGCAACAGGAAAAAATGGACTTTTAAATTTTTTAAAACCAAAATAGTAACTTGGTGTGTGCAGGGGATGTGTTTGGCTGGGGGGGGTATGCCCAATTTTTCGGAAAATTTTTTGGGGGTCCAACCCATTAGCAGGGCATTTGTTTTTTTCATCTACCATTTTCTTGTGTCTGGAAAATACCCATGGGTATATTTTTTTATATTTTAAATAAAAAACCTAAGGACAATTGCATAATAAAGTATGAGTGTTATATGGACATAAGTTTGACATATATATTTGTAGTTGTGGTTTGCGTAATTGTTCAAATTTGAATAAGTAATATTAAAAACTCATAGATTTTGTACCAAGAATGATAATTTTTAAAATGCCCATACTTAAATTCCTGCTGCAGACTGGGCCCGGGGGTGTTTTTGATGACCCTCTCAGGCAGTTTAAAATCGTTTTTTTATGGTGCATTCCTGGGTTTCCCCTTGCGAACTGTATGTTTTGTTCTGGGCAGAACTGGATTTGGGTATGCTTTAAGGGATTTAAAGGGTTTAAAAATTTGAAGAGGTAACATGTGACTTCCAGTCACATTCTTACAAAAATTAGCCCCTTTGCTTAACTTTGCATGCTTTAACCCAAAGGGACAGCTACTAGTTATCAAGCATGTTTTTGGTTTTCCCCGCTTTTGTGGTTATTTTTTAGATCACTTTACATGTGCCCATACTCCTGTTTAAAAAATTTTAAGTGGGTTTCATTACAAATATGCTTATACTGTTTGCAAAAAAAGACCCCCTGCTATGAACTGGGTGCCCCTTATTAAAGCCTGCCCCAAATTTGCAGCATCAGCATATACACCTTTTTACCTCTTTACCTTTTTCCTTTTACAGTGGCAATGGGGAACCCCAAATGTTAGCGTAACTTTAACCAATCAGGGGTTTTTTTTCATCTTTATGCTTGTTTCTGTTGTATCAGGGATGTTGGGGGGGATGCAGCCCAGGTTTCATTTATTTATCTCTTTCTCTTTGCAAAGGGGTGATTTGAGTGCTGCCCAGAGCCCACCCTCAGCCATGTTTCCTAGGAGGTGGCATTCCTTTATTTATGCATGGAGTGTGATTTCCCCAAACCTTTGTCAGGCAAGTCCCGCACAGAAGAAATAACAAAATTTATATTTATTTAAATTTACACAAACATCATGTAATAAAACAAAAATTTGACATGGTAATGCCCTTGCAAATCCCGAAATATTACCTATAAGTGAAAAGCTTTAAATTTTGGTAGTGCTTTTTTTTAATTAATTAGAAAAGCTTTGTCACTACCTTACAGAAAAGTTACAATCCCACCATACATTTTACAAGATTGATTTTTTTATTTGAAACTCTAAACTCCCTGGTAGTTGTCTTTAATTACCCATTAAGGTCCAAAATTCAAATTAGTCCCCCCAAATTTACTAACCCTTCCTGGGGAAAACTAGTCCGCATGGAAGCAAAGGAAAAGTGCACCTTGCAAAATGAACTGCCTCCTAATTATGGACTGGGGGGATGTCAACAACCCAAATGAACTGTGCAAAAGTAGAACAGGGCCCGTTTAAAAAGGGGAAAACCGTCTGGTGTCCGGTATCCCCAAAAAAATCCCCCATTTGTACAACAGCCAGGGAAAAAAATAAGAAACCCTATATTTTTTAAAACCCAAAACTAAAGGTTGATGCTTATAGGTTAAAGCAGCAAAATAAGAGGGAAACAAGGAAAATATAGCAAATAAGCAGACAGAATGTGATGGCAGGTTAATGGAGCACCTTCGATTTTCCCGAGAATAATGTAAATCTAATATGAACATGGAATTTATTTGCATATCCTCTTCTTTAAATGTGAACGGTGCGCAGCACAGGAATCAGTGTCATAAAGAAAAGGCACTAGAACAGGTTAAAAAAGAAAAAAATATTATAACACTAGTTTTAAGTTTGCGGGGGGGAACAGTAACAATTAAAAGTAGAACTAATGGTAAGAAAATGGGGAGGTTACATTGCTCCCAAACAAGAACCGGGGCAATGCTTTTTAAATGCCTTAATCACTCTGACCAATGGATGTTTGCCCAAACAAAAAAATACTGCACTGCTCAACTGGACCCCCCTAAACAGTAAGTAATTAACCCCTAAGAAAGCAATATTAAATGAGGACAGCAAACAATCCTCCCAGGAAAATCAAACCCAAAAATTAACGAATCTTTTTACAGTGTATGTTTAAACTTACAGAACATAAAATTTTAACTGGGTAAAACGTTTAGGGGTTATTGAATAAAGTGTAGTAGGTCCCCCCAAGTGTAGTAACATGAATCAGATACCCGACACAAATAATGTAATCAAAATAAATACAAAAAATATTCTCTAACTATTAACAATTTAACCCCCACACTCAAATTAGTAATGAAGCAATTGTGGGGGGAAAATCAATGCCATGGGATCCTTTTAAATCCAACCTTGGGGCAGGGTGCCCATACTTAGCCCTTTCAAAACCAGCCAAATTTTGGAAAAAAGCGGTAATGGGCCCTACTTCCCGGGTGGGAATACAGCTCATAACTGTTTTTAGCTTTCTACATATAGTGGGAAAAACCCCGCACTGGGACCGGGTCCAAAGGCATGGGGGGACTCCTGTTAAAAAACCAGCACAGGAATGCTGGGGCCAACCACTCCCTTGGAGGCCTGGGACCATCTCACCGCCCTCCCAGTGACGGCATACCCAACGTGGCGGTCAGGCACCATTGCCAACCTGAAAGGGGGGGGACCCTCTTGGGGGAGTGGCTCCAAAATCTAGAGTGGCGTAATGTCAGTATGACCCCCATTGTGGAATAATTCCAGCTCAGGTATATCATGGTGTTATGGCTAAAAATTTCCCATTTCCCCAATCAAGGGTGGGGTTAACCAGGGGGCCCCCAAACGCCCCTGGTGTTTGGGGGGGCTGGGCTAATACCACTTTTCTTTTAAGAAAAAAATAAAAAAATATAAATAATTCTATAAAAAGATTGTTCAACAATATCCCCAAATAGAGAATTGACGGAATGCCATATTGTTATTGGCAATAAAAGTGTTACCCTCAAAAAGGTCCAACTCTAATGTATATCATTTCTGGATCATATGGTAATTTGCAAACATTAATTTTACTGTTTTTGCCTTTACCCCCCCATCACCTAAAAAATGGTAGGAAGCCTTTAGACAGGTGTAACCCCTGCCCTTTGTAAACAAGGCCTAAAAAAGTAAAAAAAACAGGGAAAATGAGCAGAAAACCGAGTAGCAATGTAACTAAAGTGAACTTTGTTTTTTAAAAATCCTTAAATCCCGCCATGGTGTTCTGCCAGAACAAAAAACTGTCGCAAGTCCAGAAGCAATCCCAATGTTTACCATAACCTGCCCCGGGGAAAACATGGGATGTCCCAAACTATTCACAAACAGGAAATACAATGATTCACATCTATGCAAAAATCTGGACAAGTCCCAAATATGGACAAAAGGTATGTCCATTTAAAACTTGTTAACGTGGGGAAGTGTACAGAACAAGTGAGAGTATCCAAAAGTTTTGGCCGGGAGTTTGAAAATTTATGCTAATAAACATTTTTCCCCCAAAGGTTTTTCGAAAACTGATGCCCCGTACAAGGAGATATATTCTTAAATGAGAGTTGCACATATGCCCCCCAATTAATAATAATTAAAATTTTTAAATGTTATTATAAATAATTAAAAAATTAATAAATAAAAAATTAATATACAAATATCAATATAGAAAAATGTATGGAATTTTAATTTAAAAAAATATTAATTATAATTAATATAAATTATAACCCCAACACACAACCAAACCATAATTCCCCCACTTCCCGTCCCCCGGTAAGTTGTGGGATTATAGTGTCACCCAAACAGGGAATCGTGATTGTCAACCATATGGGGAAAACACCTGTTGTACAAAAAACTTTAAAGAGTTTTTGCAAGTTGTCCTTCTAACTCCCCTGTTTTTAAGTTACCAATTTTCTAACAGAGGAGTTTATGGCAGAATACAATTTTAACAGGAACTTTGGTGGCAAAGGGGTTCTCAAACATTGCTACAGGTAGTTGGATATAACAAGGGGGGAAAAACAGAAAAAAAATTGTACATACTCCACCTGGTATTGGGAGCATAATCTGTAAAAATATGTCAGCATCCCCTGTGTCTTTAAAAGTGTAGGAAAGGATTATATGTGTTTGGCAGGTCCTAAAGGTGAAAAGGGCAAATTTTAAGGGTGTCCAGGAAAGTGTGGGCCCATGGGAAGCTTGGAAAAGGGTTTAAAGCTGTCAAAAATCAAAAAAAAAAAAAAAAAAAAAAAAAAAAAAAAATAAAAAAAAAAGAAAAAAAAAAAAAAAAAAAAAAAAAAAAAACAAAAAAAAAAAAAAAAAAAAAAAAAAAAAAAGAGAAAAAAAAAAAAAAAAAAAAAAAAAAAAAAAGAAAAAAAAAAAAAAAAAAAAAAAAAAACAAAAAAAAAGAAAAAAAAAAAAAAAAAAAAAAAAAAAAAAAAAAAAAAAAAAAAAAAAAAAAAAAAAAAAAAAAAAAAAAAAAAAAAAAAAAAAAAAAAAAAAAAAAAAAAAAAAAAAAAAAAAAAAAAAAAAAAAAAAAAAAAAAAAAAAAAAAAAAAAAAAAAAAAAAAAAAAAAAAAAAAAAAAAAAAAAAAAAAAAAAAAAAAAAAAAAAAAAAAAAAAAAAAAAAAAAAAAAAAAAAAAAAAAAAAAAAAAAAAAAAAAAAAAAAAAAAAAAAAAAAAAAAAAAAAAAAAAAAAAAAAAAAAAAAAAAAAAAAAAAAAAAAAAAAAAAAAAAAAAAAAAAAAAAAAAAAAAAAAAAAAAAAAAAAAAAAAAAAAAAAAAAAAAAAAAAAAAAAAAAAAATTTTTTTTTTTTTTTTTTTTTTTTTTTTTTTTTTTTTTTTTTTTTTTTTTTTTTTTTTTTTTTTTTTTTTTTTTTTTTTTTTTTTTTTTTTTTTTTTTTTTTTTTTTTTTTTTTTTTTTTTTTTTTTTTTTTTTTTTTTTTTTTTTTTTTTTTTTTTTTTTTTTTTTTTTTTTTTTTTTTTTTTTTTTTTTTTTTTTTTTTTTTTTTTTTTTTTTTTTTTTTTTTTTTTTTTTTTTTTTTTTTTTTTTTTTTTTTTTTTTTTTTTTTTTTTTTTTTTTTTTTTTTTTTTTTTTTTTTTTTTTTTTTTTTTTTTTTTTTTTTTTTTTTTTTTTTTTTTTTTTTTTTTTTTTTTTTTTTTTTTTTTTTTTTTTTTTTTTTTTTTTTTTTCTTTTTTTTTTTTTTTTTTTTTTTTTTTTTTTTTTTGTTTTTTTTTTTTGTTTTTTTTTTTTTTTTTTTTTTTTTTTTTTTTTTTTTTTTTGTTTTTTTTTTTTGTGTTTTTTTTTTTTTTTTTTTTTTTTTTTTTTTTTTTTTTTTTTTTTTTTTTTTTTTTTTTTTTTAGGGCCCCCCTTTTTTTGGAAAAAAAGGGCTTTTGGCCAAATTTTTCCCCAAGAAAAAGGCCCCCAATTTTTTTTAAAGGGCCTGAAAACATGGGGGCCCCCTTTTACTTAAAAATTTCCAACCCTGCTGCTGGCCCTTTAAAAGGGGAAAGCAGGGTGGGTTTCCCCTCCCAAAAAATTTATGCTGAATGCAAGACTAGGAGGTAGGTGACATCATGTGTGGGAGTGTCAGGCATACTGTCAGCGGATTGGAGCCCGGTGGCTAGGGGTTGCATCCAGCTTAGCACAGCAAAGCCAGGGTGTGTGTCTAAACCTGCCCAGCACGTATGACAAAGTGTAAGTGGGTGTGCGTGTCACCCAACGGAATCTACAGGAAGATAAAGGAAGTGAACCCAGGAAATAGCAGCAGTGTGCACATTGGAGAATGCTGACTACACGGCGCACCCCCGGGATGACTCAGAAGGGCAATGGGAAGGGAAAGCAGCAATAGGAAGTTAATCAAGGGGTACTAGGTTCGCTGCCAGGTGAAACGTATTGGAACTATCTAATTACACAGGTAGCAGACCAGCACAGCCCAGAACGCCACTATAAGCTATGCAAACACCTACCTCTCCAGTTTTTCCCACACCCTACACCACCATTGTAAACAAGCGGGTAACTTTTAACACTCACAATAGCAAAATGTTAGGGGCTGCAATAGCTATCATACAACTTGTGGAAGAGGCTGAGGGTGGTGAGGATGTGAATGCTGCTGACCAACCCACAGTGAGGAGACAGAGAAGAGTGTACAGACCCAGGGTAACCTACCAAGGGCTACATGAGTTAGAGATAGTGGAGCACTATAGGGTGGACAGGGACCTCCTACAGCAAATTGTTGAGCTGTGCCGGCCATGCCTGACACACAGAACTAACATAGGGGAACCCATCCCAGTGGATACCAAGGTATGTGTAGGCCTAAGAATACTGTCTACAGGTACCTTCCAAATGCCAACTGGGGATATGATGGGAATTTCACAGGCATCAGCATCCAGGGTACTCCAGCAGTTCCTGGATGCCATGTCAGCACATGTCGGTGAGCACGTATATTTCCCCATCATCCGTGAGGCGTTGGCCAGCAATATGCGTCTCTTTCACCAAATAGCAGAATACCCTGAGGTAGTGGATGCAATAGACTGCATGCACATATGCATCAATGCACCACCTGGTGAGCAGGGTAGGGTCTACATCAACCACAAGGGCTTCCCCTGCATCAACTGCCAGGTTGTATGTGTTGCCCAGGGCATAATACTGAACATGTGTGCTGGCTGCCCTGGAAGCTATCACGATTCCCACATGTGGCATCTGATGCAGCTGTGCCAGAAATTTGCCAATGGGGACATCCCACACAGTCACCTAGTGAGGGATGCTGGATACGCACTGGAGCCATGGCAGATGACACCCATCAGAAATGCACACACATCCGAACAAGAACTCCAAAATGAGGCACACGCACAAAATAGAATCATAATAGAGTGTGTGTTTGGGATGCTCAAGTCACAGTTCCAGTGCCTGGACACATCTGGTGGAGCCTTGCAGTACTCACCAACTACATGCACCCAAATCGTCCTTGTATGTGCATGCTACAGAATATGATCCTGTGGAAAAAGCTGCAGCAGGAGCAGCATGGGGCAGGGCCACACAGCCCTCCACCAATGCCAAGGCCTGCACAGGCACAGAGTGACTCGGAGGAGGAACAACCTGAGCCTGCCCCAGTAGGCAGAAGGAGGCGTGCCCAGTATGCCCTGGCCCTGGCAAAGAGGCAACACATAGCACATACTCTGACACGGGAGGGACCCAGGGAATAGCACCTCTCTCTGACTCTCACATACAGTAAAAGGGATGCCAAATATTACATCACCTGTACCTAACCATGCATATGGAGTGTACTATGTGCAGCCCTGCAGCACCACCCTCAATATTGGGACACCCACAAGGTAAGGGACTCATACATGCCAGTCAGGAAGGGGGGGGGTCACATACCCAACAACAGTCACAGCCAGCAGGACAGGTGTAGACAAACACAAACAAATGCTGTACTATGGCCTCTGAATGAGAGCTATGGGTAACCACCCCCCAAGTCTACACAGACAATAAAGAAAGAGTACCTCCTAATGCTAAAGTACAGCTATCAGTAACAAATAAAACAGTATTCAAAATGAAACGCTGTACAACAATGACCAATGAAGTAAAGTTCTCTTGGAGAATAGGTAGTGTGGTTAAATGATATAAAACTTAAAAGTGCAACATATATAGCAAAAAACTTGCATACATTTCCAGTACTTAAATTAAATGCACTTACAAGATATTTGCACTGTGAATGCAGTTATACCATAGCGAAATGATGGCTCCAAAGTTTCCAGTCTTATGATGGCTTCAAAGTATCCAACCTTTTTGGTCTGATATACAAAGTATCCACACTGAAGATGTAGTAGCTGCTATCTGACTGTGATGAACTGTGAAAACAGCTTAACCATTCTAACAGATCAAATAAAAGCTTCTAGCTTTAATGGCAGTTAAAATCCTTTTATTGTAGGAAAAGTTAAAATCTTCATGTCAAGTTAAAATCTTGATGTAGAATAAAACAGTCCCTATGTATTCCAAATGATAAGCACTTTCAGTATCTTCTTCAGATCATCAGCGTTTCATTTTGAATACTGTTTTACAAGTCTACACAGACAGACTACAGCAGGCCAGGTAGTGGGAAGTCAGTTGTGATGGCTAGGAAGTCAGAAACTAATGTGTAGGTAATCAAAAGATAAGAACTGTAGTACATTGGTATGGCCTAGCCAGCACGATAGGTAAGACTACTGACTGAAATGGAGTACATGACATACCAGTACAGTCCGAGCAAATGTGTACAAGTGTCAGGTGTGCCCCCCATCCTACATAGACATATAGTAACAGTCAGGTGTGCACCCCCACTCCTGTGTAGAAACATAGAAATAGTCAGGTGTACCTCTCGCTATGCAGACATGTTGTAACAGTCAATGCCAAATGATCGGTGGATACTCTGCAGACACAGCATGCTGTGCAGTACAAACTATCAGACATGCTCCACACATGTAAAACAGACAGCCTTACTGGGCATGCTCACAGACTTAGAGAAATGAAGGCAATGTCAGTCATCAACATACTGAAACGTCATACTGGGCATGCTCACACAGTTAAACACATGAAGGCCATGTATGCAAACACCAGTGGACCAGACACATCCAGCGGTTGTAGTTGTTACTGCAGACAAATGCCTGTATGCACCACTCATGCCTTCAACACGCAGTGGATAGGAATACAGACATATATGTAAGGACAACACACCATAATAAGCCAAAGGTAAATGGTTATAGATGTGTGGAAGAGGGTGATCATGACAAGGAGGCATCCACACCTGTCCCACCCAGCACACAGCCAAAGGGCTCCAACCCATCAGGTGCAGATGTCACACACTGCAGTTACTAGTGACCAGTACCTGTCAGCACCACAGACTATGTGGTCCACGTGCCAGCTGTGCAACATGTCTGTACAAGCAAGTAGGCAGCTAGTTGCCCTATACACGCACCTGTGACATATGACCCCGTGTGTGGCCACTTGTGGCATATCACCCCTACACGAATGGTGTATGGGCCATGCACACACCAGCCACCCCATAGCGGTACACTGACAAGCCTGCTGAGGTTATCCAATGTGAAATACACCTTTGGGAGAGTTGTAGGCCAGTAATCTCTGTGGTGAGACCCATAACTGGTACTGCTGTAGTGTGATAGACTAGCTAGGTAAGAGTCCTAACCCCAGACATGGCAACTGTGTGTGTGTCACTGTTCGTGTGTGTGTCTGTCTCTCACTGACTGTGTAGAGAGCAATGCTTTTAGGGTACTCACACCCCTTACATTTCACATACCCAACTTTGGCAAGGCTGCTGATGTCACCCACCTAGAAATACTCCCCTGGGAAAGCTGTAGCCCAGTAATCTCTGTAGCACATGCTGTAACTGCGTACTGCTGTAGTGTGATAATGTAGCTAGGCAGGAGGTCAAACCCCAGATGTGGCAACTGTGCATGTGTGAGTCTATGTGTGCGTGTCTGTCTGTCACTGACTGTGTTGAGAGCAATGCCTTTTTAGGCTACTCACACCCCTTACACGTCAAATACCCACCTTTGGCAAGGTAGCTGATGTCATGCAACTTGAAATACACCTCTGGGATGATCATTGCCCACTAATCTCCATAGCATGTCCTGTAACATTGTATGGCCATAGTGTGATTAAGGAGTTAGCTGGGAGTTCTAGCCCCCGATCTGCCAACTGTGTGTGTGTATGCATGCATGTCTGACTGTGTAGACAGCAATGCTTTTAGGGTACTCACATCCATTACATTTCACATACCCAACTTTGGCAAGGCTGCTGATGTCACCCACCTAGAAATGCTCCCCTGGGAAAGCTATAGACCAGTAATCTCTGTAGCACATGCTGTAACTGTGTACTGCTGTAGTGTGATAAACTAATTAGGTAGGAGTTCCAACCCCAATCCTGGCAACTGTATGTATGTGTCTGTGTTTGTGTGCATGTTTCACTGAGTAGAAAGCCATTCCTTTTAGGATACTCACACCCCTTACAAGTCAAATACCCACCTCTGGCAAGGCTGCTGATGTCACACAACTTGAAATACACCTCTGGGACGATTGTAGCCCAGTAATCTCCATAGCACATCCCGTAACATTGTATGGCCATAGTGTGATTAAGGAATCAGTAGGAAGTTCTCGCCCCTGACCTGCTAACTGTGTGTGTATGTGTGCATGTTTGACTGTGTAGAGAGCAATGCTTTTAGGGTACTCACATTTCACATACCCATATTTGACAAGCCTGCCGATGACATGCACCTAGAAATACACCTCTGGGAAGGTTGTAGACCAGTAATCACCATAGCACATCCTGTAACTGCATACTGCTGTATTGTGAATTTGAAGCATGGTTGGGTTCCATCCCCACACATGGCAGTTCCAGATGTATTGTGTGTGTGTCACTGTCTGTGAAGGGAGCAATGCATTTTAGGCTAGTCTCTCACAGTCATTTCAAATGCCCTACTTTGGCAGTCCTGCTGATGTCAGTCATTGTGAAATACACTTTTGGGTAAGGACTGCTCTAGTAATATCCGTAGTGCATAGTATAACTGAGTAGTGCTGTAGTGTAATACACTAGTTAGGTAGGGATTCTACTCCCAGACATGACAGGTGTGTGTGTGTGTGTGTGTGTGTGTGTGTGTGTGTGTGTGTGTGTGTGTGTGTGTGTGTGTGTGTGTTTGTGTGTGTGTTTTAACCCGTGTCCTGTGTAGAGGTGGTTGTGACTGTGTGACACCTGCGGCCAATGTGGAGCGGGTTTTGCATATTTCTTATATGGTGGCCATACTATACATCACAATGTCCACTGTGCAGGGATAACACATGTGATATGGCTGAGAGGCCAGGGTGCAGAGCCATACCCAGACATGTGACATCAAGGCCAGGCAATCACAGTTAGCATCCTCAGTATTACCCAGAGCAAACTCTCACCCCATGTGTCATACACACATACATGCCTAGGTAACAGCCAATATGTGGGTAGTACACTGCTTATTGGCCACTGATAGTAACTATGGAGTGACAGCGGTGGGCCACAGGGGGCATGACACCCAGTCCATCTGTCCAATATGCACATACATGCAGACAGTGCACCTCCCCATGTTCCCCAATGGACACCTGCACCACTTGTGGTGCCATCACATGTGACCCACAACAGACATACCATACCTGACAACATGCCTGTATGGACAGATGCCACTGACACCAAGGAATGCTGATAGCATGCACTCCATGTAGGTGGAGGGTACAGCTGCCAGCCATTACCAGCTCCCACCACAGGTGGGCAGGACTGGCACATCTGATGATAATCTGTGTTCACAACATGGGCTAGACACCCCAGGTACAGTTCCACATGTCACTGTACATGCATGTAGGAGGTGTACACATCCCAGATGCCGTCCATTTCATGGACGAAGGAACACAGACATGGCAAGCAATGCACAGCATTGCCCTCATTCAGTAGTCATCCAGGTGACCGGATGGCAGATACAATACCTGCCTGTGTGGGCAAATGCAGACACTACATCCCTGAGCCACAATACAGACCATCGTCATGTGGCCTGATGCCAAGGTACACCCATCGCCTAGCTTTGGACAGCTGTCTGGCACAGTCAAACACCACACACCTATGGAGACATGCACCCATGCATGTCAGTACTGGCACCCTGTGTGTTTGTGTGTGTGTTGCATGCTGATGTTCACATCCACACTCCCTACAACCCCCATGGGCATACTGCAGCATGCTGTCTGTCAGACACCTTCCCATACCCTTCACCCGTACAGACCCCGTATGACCTGTGTGGTGCATAGGATACCTGCACAGTGATGTGATGTGGCAATCCCACAACTGATGAGTTGCACACCTGGCCCTGCCATGTGTGTCAATGTGTGTGTGTCCTTGTGAGAGTGTGGCTGTGTTGATGCTGGTACCTGTTCATGCCGACAGGCACATGTATGCCACCTACCATACAGCTACTGTATCCCTGTTGCAGATGTCACTCACCATCACATATATGTTCTGAGTGCTCCACAACAGGTAACCCATGTGGCACATCCAATAATTGCAATGAACTGTGCTAGCATTACACAGTTGTCAGGGGTTTGATACCCTGTGCTGCTAGGTATGTGACACAAACATGCTTCAGTTTTACCTCCCACCCCTCCCTGACACATATTTGCCTCTGTCTGCATCCCCCACCCCCTCTCAGGTGGACATGGAGACCTACACCTGCTTTGCTTAGGCAGCAGCATGTGTAATGTAAGTAATGCTCATGATCAGCTGATGGCCTCTGCAGGAATTGCAGCCCCCCCCCCTAGCTAATTGCATGTGAAACAGCTGTGGTAACATTCCCATAGCCAATTGTATGTAAACACACTCCAGTACTTAGGAACATCATGGTGGTGTTTACCCTTTTTACCCACTGTGAGCAGGAACTAGATCTGTCATATGGCAAACAGCATCTCAGATGGATTGCAGTGTACCTCTAACAACATACACTGTGAGAACAGTGCAACAAACAGGAGGTGGATGTGCCTGACCTGACTACAGAATGTAAGTGCTGCTATACTGCATTTGGGCTGCTATACTGCATTTGGAGTAATGTTGCTTTAACAGTGCTTGTGTGGATATGGCTGTTGTACATGTTTCAATACCTGCCATGTCAGTTCCATGTTTATGGGGAATCTCCATCTGCAGGGTCATCTGCAGTCTGGGCAGTGTTGTGTCCGTGGTTGCATGTGTCACCCACAGAGCATCTAGCTGTTGACTGCTGAAGGTAGTGTGAGGATTGCAGTCAGTAGATGGAGAAAGCTGTGGTAGTCACAGACGTCATATCCCTCAAAGGACATGTGTTGCAACAACCCTGTAACAACAGTAAATGTATGTGGTTATCACAGCAACATGTCAATATTGGCCCTGTGTATGTGCTTCCAGCCACACCTCCGTCAACCTTTGTACATATGTCGTGCATGAAGTGGTGCATATGTGCTGTATACCATACTTTGTGGCATCATATCTGAGAACAAGCCACTGATGTAACTGACTGCTACACATGTTATGTACAGTAGGGTTTACATTACATGACATTACCTGCACATTCTGTGGATGTTCGTACAGTACTGAGGTCTGTGTACCTATGGTGAATGTTGACAGTGTGTGTAGTGTTGATATGTACCTTAGCCTGAGTACAGACTGTAGTAGATGACATTCTTCTAGTTCCCCTATCAGATGATACATGCTGCCCCACTATATGGTACTGTAGAGGCATACATGTTTGCAGGGCCATAACCACATGTGTCCCATACCACAGCCAGCCACCAGACCAAACTGTGTAACAGGCCGGTATATGTAGGGTCAGTCTGTGAGTGGCACATATGAGGATGGTGTCAAACACATAGTCCATATACTGTAATACCATGCTAGATAACAATATGTGGCTGTGGCTGTGTTTACATTTGTTGCGGATATGCACTGTCACACAGGTGTATCTTACCCTGTGCTGTGACATGCCTGTTGAGCCTGCTTTAAATGCAGGTATATGTGATTTCCCCCTTGGGAGATGTAGGCCAGTTTTGAGCCAGTCTGCCTGCAGCCTGCACAGTGCATTGTGACATGCCTAGCAGCTGAGTGTACCTATCCAGTGGGATGTCATGTGCAGATACTAGCCAGATGTCCTGCTGCCGGCCCTCCCCTAACAGTCATGTATGTCAGACAGGGAAGTGGGATGCAGTGCAGATGTATGTCAATACCTACTGTGTAGTATGTGGCCGTGGCACCCCTGTACCAGTGGTCATACCGTTACAGGCCAGGCAGGGGTGTGTGAATGCATGACCTATTGTGGACATCATATACTGGTATTTATGTGTTATACCCTTCTACATGGCCATCCACATCCATATTGTCAGGCATGGTACACATGTGTAGCACTAAGGGCTTATGTGTATACTTCTGGTGTGTACAGACTGTGTCAGACCCTCCACATATATTGGCCAATATCTCTGCTGCAGTCCACAGCGACATTACGTGCTAGTAGCGGTACTGTACTCTGATGTCCTTTAGATGTCGTTCAGTAACCAATGGCATGAGCAGATGTGACCTCCCACACACACCATGTCTGTGAAGACAAACCCAATGACAGTAGCAATAGTCTACTAGTATACCTGGTACACATACCTGACATCCCCTGCAACTATGACATTGGGAACATACGGGCTGGGGTTGGCCTACACTTCATGTCATATACTTATCCAGATAGCCAGATATATGATTACACATGTGTACTACACCCAATTAACACTGTAATGGCAACCACCTACTATAGATTCCCACATTATGTGTTCATGGTCCCATTACATCTCCTGTGTGATGGGCATCCATCCTGTGTGTGGGCAGCAGCGCTACTAACAGCATGTAGCAATACCCCTTACAGGAGAACTGGCACAGTCAGGGCAGCCACATATTTGTAAGAGGATCAGGAAGTACAGACAGACTGTGAGTAGAGTTGTGATATGCTTTGTACAGTACTGGTGTTACAGGGTGTGGGTGTACATACTAGTTTGCTATGGAATGCAGTCCATCTGCATACACACAACTGTTGGCCTACCCTCATGCCAGCCGAAGCTGTGCCTATCATGTCTTGTCTGTCCACCACACAGGTCTTGTGTCAGATAATACACTGTCAGTGTGTGTGTTGCATGCTGCCGGTACATGGCTACATCCATGACCGTCTCTACCATCAATTCCCTGACTAAGGGTATGTTACAGACTATCCTGTAACACCTGCACCTTGCATAGTGTATGGCAATAGTTGTCCACATATGTGCCTGTATTCCAGCCTCTGTCCTTCACCTACATACTGAGCGTTGCACATATGTCATGATGTCGGTGGTTGATCCATTGTGGGCTGGGAGTATAACACACTGCCATGTCTGCCATCAGTCCACTGCCTTTGTAAGCCCCACACATATGGTGGGGCTGGGGCCATATACGTGTGGGCACCACCTACACAATACATGTGTGCCCTCATGCACTGCAGAGCCCAGCATATGTAACAGTGGTATATGGCCCTGTAATATTGAGTCTAGGGGGGCACCAGAAATGACCTAGGCTGCTACTCAATGTGGGGGTATCAGGGCTGAGCTGCCTTAAGGTATCTGGATGTACAGTACCATATACTTCACCTATACACACATTACTGACATGGATCTGGGTAATGCAGGACTACTGCCCCCTGTCATACAAACTGTTCTGTGTGTTGGTGTGCTCATGATGGTGTCAGTTATGCCATGTTATGTATCAGTTACAACCCATGTGGTCATATGATGTCTATACAACCTACCTTGTTTGTACAGTGTGTAGATAGAGGCTGCTGAACTACACACCTAGATTACATACTGTTGATTGTTAAGTATCCTGTGGCCCAGTGTGTCTTTCTCATTGTACAATGTGAATGGCTTGGCCTGGACAGCAACAGCTGTGAACCTTTCCAGACTACTGTATGACTGTAACTGGTCCACTGTAGCATCACTCCATTGATATAGTTGTCAGTATCTGAACAGCTATATGGCATGGCATGTAGAACTGTAATAGTACACAATTAAAGGTTTCCATGTCTGAAAACCTGCGGGTGTTGTTTTACCTATGACCTGTCTGTGGGTGTATGTTACAGGCAACGACTGTCATTTGTATGGGTGGTACATGCAGTGTCTAGTCATTCAGGGGTCAACTGTAGGCATAGTGGCTGTTCCATATTGTGTGCACTTTCTACTTATGTATCTTACTGTGCATATAACTGTGTGTATATGTGTAGTCACATGTATATGTACACACACACACACACATATATATATATATATATATATATATATATATATATATATATATATTTATTTATTTATAAATATGTATACCTGTATCTGCATATCTGTGTTTGTGTATCTGAAGCCTGGTAATGTTGATGGCTTCCACATAATACATTACCCATGGGAGCTAGACTGTACTGCATGATATGTTACCAATACCAGCCTGACATCATACAGGTGGGATGTAGTACAGGTAACATCGTGTGCCCATGTTGTCACTGGCCCTGGTTATGGGATCTCCTACACTTGGTAGTGTATTGCAGGGCAGATGTGTTTGGCTGGGGGGATGCCTATTTGTACAACTCATATAGTGTGTGGTGTCTCTCAACCCCATTAACATAACATGTAGTCTGTTACACTCCTCTCCCTAACAGCTACATGTGCCTTGCAGTACCAGCACAACAGTGTTGTACCAATGGGTTGGTAGGCATGGGAATCCCATTGAGGTCTGCCATGTGTGTGTATGCATGCATATTTGTAGGATGCACCATTCTGAGTCCACATACTCCTATTACAATACACATTACCAAACAGTAGTACGGATATTGTTGTTGTTGCCCATAGGTGTGGCAATGCAATGCAATACCCTACTATGCCTGTGGTGTGTGCATCACATGCATATCCCTGTGGTACCACTGTTGTGATATGCAATGGGTTGTTTTTGTGTCATGACCAAGGTGTGATAGTGGGCATGTCAGAGTATCAAAATAAGTTCTAGTGTGCACAATATCCAGTGGGGGATGTGGGTGCTGTGTACACTGTCTTTACACCATGGTACACCTGGTATATGGCCCACGTACCACTCTCAGGTGGCCAATGTCACCATCACCCATACAGGTAACAGATAACAGGATACAGCCCAGTTACACATGTGCTGTGTGCAGCCTACCTGTAACACATTGGACACATGGACTAGTTAGTTAGCAACAATACAACCAGGTCTCTGAGATGTGTGTCTACCTGTTCTGTGTCAGTCAATGTGTATATGATGGTATGACACACTATGTATTTTCAATATACAAACATTACATCCCCCATTACCATAATGTACACGTCTGTGGATGGTCTGCATGTAGCACGTGACCTGGTACACACCTCACCCTACAGATGGTGTTGTGTGTGCAATGACAGCCACACAGCTCAGTAGCACTACATACCTGGCTTGGGGTCTAGACATAGTATCACCAAGTAAGGATGTGTGTGTATGTGGATGGGTTGACATAAGGGTGCAGATTATACTTGTACTAGCAAGCCACCGGTCAATTTTGCACAGCCAATAACTGTTATACATACCTGTGGCATGTGTGCAATGGTACACCACATATGTCATGGCCATGGTGTCACCACACTGACATACCCTTGTGGAATATGACTGCAGACCATCCTCCTGCTGACACATGTATGCCTACAGCACAACTGGATGACAGTATGGGGATAACAATTGGTGTTACCAACAGCTGAGTTGCATCAAAGCTGCATGGCTACACTACCTGACATCTACGCAGTACACATTACCCCTAACTACATTATACACTGCAGTACATTGCGGCACTCTATCACAGTCACCATGTACATCAGAACCATGTTAGCCTGTCCCTGCTTTGATGTTATGGATGACAGGGATATGGCACAGGTATCATCATATGCACAGGGTGTGTTGCAGGTGTGCCAGAGGCCGACGGTGGTCCAAACATGTGTCACCATGTGTGTGGGTGAGGGGTGTGGTTCATTGATTGGGGCATGGTGATGTGGTGTGTGTCGGTATGGGGTCACCCTAGGTGTGGTTGCATAGTGTGTGGGTATGCATGCACACAGTTCTGCCATGTAGCTGCCCTATACGGATGATGTTGGACAGCTGCAGACCATACCTGGCAGGGTGTGTAGTTCACTGCCTCCGGCCACGGACATGCTGACTGTGCCTGCCAGGGGTTCCATGGGCATGTGCAGGTACAGACCTTAAGGTGCTACTCTTCCCTGATGATGACATATGTCCGCTAGAACCATGTCCTGCCTGGGACTGGCCAGGGCCACGTGCACAAGGCCTGTTGTGATGTGGTGTGGACAGCAGCCCCTGTGGTGTGCTGGGGCTGGTACTGTCACTACAGGAGCAGCTGGGTGTCCTGGCATGTCCACATTGACCACCAGCTGCTGGTGTCTCTGGCCTACGCCCATGCGGCTGTCGCACCACTCCCACCACACATTCTTGCACAGACATACCACTGTTGGGGAGACCAACCATATCACCCCACCGTCTATCCATGACCTCAGTATATTCACGGAAAGCACCAGTGAGTTCATGGAGGTTGCCACTTACAGCTGTGAAAGCAGACCTCTGCAGCCTCAGGCCCTGTCTGGTGTGCATTTCCATATGTGCCTGTGCCTCCATTATGGCCTGAAACATGCTCCTGGTGGTACCAGTTGTGGCGCCTCTGCCAGGGGCATGATGACCTGCGGTCCTCCCATGAGCACCACAGTACATCTGTCAATGTGGTGGCCTTCAAGACCTATGCCGACTGTGACTGGACACAGTTGGCATGGACACCACACTTGCTTGGTCATTGCTACCAAGCACCAACTGTTCCTCTGCTATGGCCATATGTGATGGGGTTTGTAGGGGCATTGCAACTGTGTGCGGGCTTGGGGTGGCTAGGAGGGTGATGACACATGGTGCAGTGTCGGCCTCTGACATCCCCACCTGTGCCTCACCTGTACCATCATCATCATCGTTGTCTGTAGGGGCACCTACCTCAGTTTGCATGCAGGAGGGTCCCTGACCCACCTCGCCACCTGACAAATACACACGTTAAGACCTGTACAGCATTGCATAACAGTATACACACACACACACACACACACACACACACACACACACACACACACACACACACACACACACACACACACTCACACTGACAGCCACCTTACTACCTCACTTTTCCTGACTTTACAGATAGTCCCACAGTCAGGTACATATGTTCCCCATCCTGCATGGCACTTTCTAATATACATGCATCACTGCAGCCCATTAACATATCATTCCTCTCCATGCCTACACATGTGGTTACAACACCTGACCTGTTACTCCATCGCCTCCCTGACTTGGGTGGAGTAGATTGTACATGGCCTCATTGATGTCACCCTTTATTACCCTGTGTATGGGCAGTAATGATGTATGAGGCCCCTATATGGTTGGGAATGCTACATCCACTACATATGTCACACACCACAGCCTCAGGTTAGTGGTGCTCAACAGCATACAGTGCAACTATAGTGACATCATGCTAGTGGCAGTATACATTTGTGTGAGGCATGGGCTTTGTTGGTAGGTGATGGCCCTTCCCCATGTTAACACTGCACCCATTTACAAAGTGTTACTGTGGACCTGTTCCACACCCTGCCTTGTACTGTACACCATACCTCATGGGTGTAGAAACCATTGATGCATATGTAGTACTGTGTCAGTTCTGTCAGCTCCAATGCTCTCAGTCTCTATGTGTTGTAGCAACTCATACCTGGGATGATATGTGAACAGCTATCAGTTGTGGATGCCTGATGTCTGTGTTACAGATCACATCAGCAGTGCATGTATGACCAGTACATGACTATTACACTGACAACCAGTGGACCTTACCATGGCTGTGAGGGGTGCCTTACACATGTCCCAGACCTCTGCATGGTTGCAAGGTCTACTCATGTGCACATCCCTTGGTGTGCATACACTGCTGTCACAAGTGCTGTGGGGTCAGGGTTATGTCTGCAACATTTACTTAACCTGATTGTGTGTAGCTGCAGCCATGGTGGTGTTGAGTCACACATGTCCCTACTGTAGGCCGTGTGTCCTGCCACACTTCAAATCCCTGTGTAAACATTGCAAGTTGACAGGATGTTATCTTGCATGTGTCTGTTGCACCCTTCCAATACCCCAGCATGGTCTCTACTGTGATGCAGTGCATTTCACAGCAACAAAATGTGAATGTGTACAGCATGCAGTATGGGTAGATGTGTCAGACGTGTGCATGGGATATCCCATAGCTATTACATGCCCAGTTTATCATCATGCATAAAGACAAACCATACTCACCGGCTACGGGCTGCTGCTGTGGTGGTTTCCTGGAGGAACCTACATAAGAGTGTGTGAAAGCTGATGTCAGTGGAATCAGCTGTGTCATTCATAAAAGGTGAGTGCAGCATTACGTTATATCAACAGTAGAATTACACAATATTAAAGCTTATACACAACTGTTTATTACTACTACACAGCAACAGACTATGTATATGACATCTCAGTTTTATAGGTTCATAGGTTGATACTAGGCTATCTGCCCTAGGGCATTTATAAGCCTAGCCAGAGTGTGTTTGGCTTTCGCCACCCTTTTAGATTAGTTGACTGTGCCTCTGTATAGTAGGTCACAGAAGATAGCCCTTTTGAGGTTAGTTTACTGTGCCTCTGTCTAGTAGGGACACAGAAGAGATCCCAGGGGTAAACCTACGATCTCCCATCCACTCGTCAAGATTTCTCTTGAAGAGGGTCATTGAGGGACTCTGCCTAACATGGATTGGGATTTTGTTCCAGAGTGAGGGGAGCCTCTGGGATATGAATCTGTCCCTCCAGCATGTCCTATTTATTTCTGTGCTGAGGTTTAAGTCCCTGGAGCATGTAGCTCTAAGGGATTAGGACTTCCTGAGGTGGAGCATGTCCATTAATTCTGGGTTGGACATGGCTTTATACGTCAGGCATAGATCGCCTCTGAGTAGGCGGTAAGCAACTGATTAGAGCTGGAGTTTCTTTAGCCTAACTGCATAGGGCATCTGTTTGAGTCCCTTGATCCTCTTGGTGAGGTACTTTTGGGGTCTTTCCAGTTGCTGCAGGTGTTGGGTAAGGTACATCCCAAATGGGGCATTGTATTCAATTATGGGCCTGATGAGTGATGAGTAGAGGGGCACAATGACCTCTCTTGATCTAGATGTGAACCCTTTCGTGATAAGGTGGGCTATATAGAAGGTCTTTCTAACCACTTTGGCAGCGTGATTGTCAAAGGAGAGATTGCTATCTACTTGGGTCCCCAAATCCCTAATTACTTCTTCTGTACTTAATGGATTACCACCTATGTGGTAATTTGTGGGCACTTTGTTTTTCCCAAAGGGGATGACTATGCACTTTTTGGCATTTAGCTTTAGGCCATGGCTCTGGCACCAGTTTTCCGTCTCTGTGAGACCCTTTTGGAGGATGCTTGTGTCAGTCGGTGAGTTGATTATGGCACCCAGTTTGCAGTCATCTGCGAACTTGGTCAGCCATAGTCTTCCCATGTTAGCCTGTACCTCAGAGAAATATATACCGAACAAGAGAGGTCCCAGGACTGAGCCTTGTGGGATGCCACTTGTAACTGGTTTAGTACGATGTACCTGTACAGATGCAGCTGCATACACAAGAGTGGGGTACCAATGTGCCCGGGGGCCTTACCTGCACGCTCCTAAGCTGGTGTGTCATTGGCACCCACCTCCAAGATGTGCCCTGTCATGTGTTGATGCTGCAGGTGGACAGGTGCCACAAGGCTGCTCAGAAGCTCCTCCACACGGGTGAGGGGTGGATGGGTGTGTTGCCCCCCCCCATTACGAGGTGGTTCCCCCTTTATGGCAGCTGCATGCTGACATACATGGCAAAGCAGGTCATGCAATGATGCCGGACCTGCTCATGGCTGCGGTTCTGCAGTCCGACATCATTGACACTATGGACTAGCTCATTCCACAGGGCGGTCTTCTCCTGCTGGTTGTGGGCTGTATGCCCAAACAGAAGTATGCAGTGCTGTACCAGGTGGTTGATAATGATCTCAGTCTCAGTGGTGCTGTATGTGGGAAGATGACTATGTGACATGTTTCCTGGAAGACATAAAGATGGAAACAGGCCTAAGCCACCCATACAGCAGTGTTATCATAGTTCTTAATACACATATTTGTCTCCACCCACCATATCAGCTACTAACCTATAAACCTTAATACACATATTTGTCTCCACCCACCATATCAGCTACAACAAACCATTTACAGACTGCAATTGTTATGTCAGCTGCTTACCTACCATTGGGACATATGTCGTATTGTACCAAGCTTTGTGCTATGTGTATGTGCCACCCTTTGTGTTATGTGTTTGTAGCCATGCTCCCTGTGGGGACACTTATCTTTGCTGGCCTGTTACAGACTATTTCATCTGCATGCCATTGTCAGTGCCACTCTCTCTCTCTCTCTCTATATATATATATATATATATATATATGTGTGTGTGTGTGTGTGTGTGTGTGTGTATAAATATACATCTATGTACATATATGTGTGTGGATATATGTTGTACTTTGTTGATATACCTATGTCTATATGAGTGTCTGTGTATCTGTACACATACACGTCACATTCTGTATCACACAGATATGTGGAATGCATACAGACATCTGGTCCGGATTCTGTCACTGTCTTTCATTCACAACTGCACTGTTCTGTCTTGCTGCAACACAGACAGGTGCCACATGTGAACACAGACTAACATTAGGGTGGTAAATATGGTGTGAGATTGCTGGTATGCCTATTACACACCTATGGCATTTGTGCATGCTACATTACACATTAACATGAATGCCCTGCAAGTGGTGTGCTCTGACACCCATGTGTCTATCATGATGGCAGTACATCCACCACCAGCTATTGTCCACACTAACATAACATTTACAGATATTATGGCTGACATCTTTGTCATTCATTGCTGATCTGCACAGTTGGCGGGTATGTCCCACTGCTTACAGGGACAGAGTATTGTCCAGGGCAGCTGTTCAGTGGGACATCACTACAGGGACAACTACAGATGGCACATATCAAACATTCTACATCATATATCCTATTAATCTATACCACATACTACATTAATTTACATACAGCTATGTTTTACATACCTTTTATTCTCTGGACGGGTGTGATGCCTTCTCGGTGTTGGCTTGTAGGTATTTGTTTCCCACTGTGTGAGTTTCATTATATATATTCTTTTTTTTTTCTTTCTCTCTCTATCTCTCCCTCTCCAGTAGAGCAAATGGGTTGGTTTGAATGGATTTCAGCATGGCTTTTGAAGGTGATGCACATGATCAGGTGATGGGCTCTGCACCAATCAGTGTGCAACAGTTGCTGACTGCATGCAGCCTGCTGTGTAGTGATTCAGTTAACCATTGTCATGGCAACCCAGTACTATAAAGTGCTTACTCATGTGGGCGTTGTCCCTTCACCTTTCCAGTATGGAGGACATCCTTCCTGTATGTGGGCAGCAGTATTACAGCTGGCAGGTTGCAGTACCTATTACAGTGGGGCTTGCAGACACAGGGCAACTACACAATCTTAAGAAGTTCCAGACCTACATACAGAGTGAGTAGTGTTGTTATGTGCATTGTATGTTGCTGGTCTTGTAGTGTTTGCGTGTACATAGTAGTTTAGGATGGAATGCAGTCTGTCTGCATAGCTATCAACAGTGGGCCTATCCACATGATGGCCAGTGGATTGTTTGTTTGCTTTTGCCTGTGCACCACACAGGTCTTGTCCTAGATATATCCCCAGCAATCTGTCTGTCGCATGCTCTCAGTACATGGCTACTTCTAGTTGTGTTCCTGATGTGTTATTCCTGCATAAGGGTATGTTGCAATGTATCCTGTAACACCAGCAATTTGCAGGGTGTGTAACAGCAATATTACGAGTATGGCCCTGTGTTCCTGCCTCTGTCCTCCACATATATGGCTGGCTTTGTCCTGCTGTGATACGGTTAGGGTTTGTTCAGTATTGGCCTATCATTTTTTACTTCTAGCATTCTTGCTATCATCCCAGTCATATTGTGAACTCCCACAACATTTGTTGATCAGGGTCCATACATGTGACAGACACAAAGACATTATCACAGGTAATAAATGTCCCCCTAGGCCTTGACTACAGGGTGTAACTGGCTGCTGCTGAACTACATCTGTTATTGTTTATTGTTACCTATCTTGATGGCAAATTCTTTTTCTACAGTTGTACAAATTGACTGGCCTGTCCTGGACAGCATAGTATGTTATATATCCGCATTGTCTGCATCTACTTTTCTGTGTGGGCCTTGCATTCCTCACTGATTAAATAAGTCCAGATGTATGTGCTGTAGGTAATGGCATACATTATTGTAAAATACACCATTAAAGGTTGTCTGTTTATACATACCCGTGTGTCATCTCATGTCCTTTGAATAGTGAGTGGGTCTATGTGTAATGCAGTACTCCTGTTCAAGTGTAAATGTATTTCGTAGGTTATACAGCAAAATGATGTTGATATACCGATTTCACATGGAAAACAGAATGTGCTGCAGTGGGACTCAAACCAGGAATGCATGCGCGTTAGGCGGATGCTCTGTCCATTATACTATTGCGGTTCTGCTTAATTTGCATATTTCTACCTTAATGTCATACTCATGCTCCCTTTCCCCGGCCCCTGAGCTCCATGTACACAGCATCCATCCATTCTCCAGTTGCTAGCCCTGCCATATCACACCTCCACACATTTCACTCTTTGCACGTCTCAGTACTCCTCCATTTTGCTGTCTCAATGCAACCTTCTGCAGGATTTTCATCTGTTTTGTCCATGTATGTTCAAGCCTTCCCTTGATCCTCCTCCGATACTGGTGGAAACATCATTGTGACCCACAAAGTCCGGTGTGTCCCACCAGGGACGGACCTGTTGTTGTATCATGAGTAGACTTTGCTGGTCTACGCTGTTTCTCCCACTGGTAGAATCCTGCCAGGGGTTTGAGAAGCAGTGGTTTGCTCACACACCAGACCTGCCTCATCTGCTGCTTCCGCAGATGAAACACAGCCCCACGGCATGCCCCATTTTCCATTCCTCTCTTCAGTATTATACAAGACTGCTGTTCTCGCAGTATGTGTGGACAGGCACTATTCATTGATACTCATAGACTGCTCAAAATACTTTGACTGAGCACTGTGCACATGTTTGCTGGTATTAATGTACATACTTACATACATTTCCCATACTGTTGACTGACTGTGCCGGATGACATGTTTTGATAACAGCAGCTGATTGTATATCTGCCATGCCTTCGTGGTAACGCACTTGGACTATAGTGTGCAGGGTTGGGGGGTGAGAACCTGTGAGTGCTGATTATGTTGTTACTGGCCACGATGAGGGCTGTGGGCTACAGCATGCCTAAGGCACTGCGGGGGAAGTGTAGGCGGGTATGCGCTGGTGTGTGCGAGGCTCAGACTTGCTGACCTTCGGTTATGGCGTCTTACACTGAGATGGCCTCCACATTGCTTAACCAGTGTGGGCATTGCTTACCGCTGCCCAAACAGGCGTACTCTCACTTGCTGCTGCATACACCGCGCTACTTCATGAACATGTTGGTATTATACATGCCAGGTATGACTGTTCACTAAGGCCAGTGTAAGGTGAAGTGGGATTACATTTTAGTATTCTGGATAGGTTACACTCAGGTATTCAGTTTAGGTTTAGTTATGCCATACTTGTGTTGTAGAGTAGATGTGAATAGTGAAGGTGTAGATAGGTAGGTGGAGGGGGGGGCAGTTTAACTGTACAGTAGGCCGTTCGACTGATTGGTGAGAGAGCAGTAGTGCAGGTTTGCAGGTTGTTGGGATATGTATGCGAGGCAGGACAGGAGGTGTCAGTGTCAGTAGTTGGTGTAGGGGTATGGAGTGTTAGTTGGGAGGTGGTGGACTTCACCAGGTGGTGAGCAGGTGGTGATCCAAGTGTGCTTGAGTTTTCCCTTCATGTGTTATTTACATGTGTTGTCTGGGACAGCTGCGGTAATACACCTGGGTTGGGGGTTCCAGATTCTGCCAATATAGTTGTGTGGAGGGTGTCACCTACTTGTGACTGTGAACATTACTAGGAATGAAACAGGGGTCGATAAGTAAGTGGTGTTATTGGGCCACACAGAGGGGCTGATATTAAGGCACATGTCCAGGGATGTGCAGGATGGCTAATGGGAAGTTCCACAGCTGGCCATTTCTGTATATATGTAATGTGTATATACCCTGCATTTGGGGATAGGTCTGGACACTCACACCCCTGGGGGTGAGGACAGCAATAATACCTTGTGATGCCAATTAGTTTGGTTTACATGCCTACAGTGGGGTATTGCGACCATGTGTTCCTTGGTGTCATTTAGTGGGTTTGCAACAACACATCTGGTTATTCCGCCCTTTGCCCTGTAAACTAGACATTGTTGCTATGGCACTCATACTGGGCGTGGCTGCTTGTTAGGTGTCGGGTCTGTCCAATGCACACTACTGCTTACATCCCTGGGGTAGTCCACATAGAACCGCTCCAGCCAACACCTGCACGCCTAGGCCCATAATTACATACCCATTAGTTCCCCACCCACAGCTCCTCTTCGGCACTCTTCCTTAGTCCGGGTGCAGGTCGGGTCTGGCCACACCAGTACACACAGCCTGTGAACATATGTAATTCTTAACTGCTGTAGCATATCCTAGCTATATATATGTGTATATTTACACACACGCACATACACACACATATATATATATCTGCATATGTATATATATATATATATATATATATATATATATATATATATATATATATATATATATCTATCTTGCTGTATATATATATATATATATATATATATATATATATATATATATATATATATATGTATATATATATATCTCTAATGACATATGTATGTATGGGTGTCTGCACATATGTGTCTATATGTGGGTATTTATATGTATGTCTGTCTATGTATGTACACATTTGTACTACAGAGAGGTATATATATATATATATATATATATATATATATATATATATACATATATATATATATATATATATATATATATATATATATATATATACATATATATATATATATATATATATATATATATATATGTATATATGTATATATTAGTTATGGGTATATATACAAGCACACATACCTGTACATGTTTGGCTACATATCCTGTAATGTAGACTTGTATTGCTGGATACTGTGTTTCGCGTGCATAACAGCCGATCTTGTGTGCCATGTATGCTTTGCTATACCTACAACTAAATCTGTTAGTGTGATCTAAGTCACACGTGAAATCTATTGTTAGTACCAGGGTAGCATTTGTCCCATGCGGGACAACCCGATCATTGAGTATTCAACTGTCGCCTACACCCATAGTTACAAAGGTACCCATGGCTATGTGCATGTACTACAGCATGTGCCAGACCTAGGATACTTGGGTCGGGACAACATACGGGATGGGTCCCAGGGGGGGAGTGGAGGGAGGGCAATGTGTGGTGGTGTGGTTAGCTACGGGCCACTAACCAGGGTAGGGATGGTGGCTGCGTGTGTGCAGTGGGTGGGGGGAAGCAGAACTGTGGGTAATGAATGTATGGGTCAGGGATGGCCTTGTTTAGATGGGCCTGTTCTGCTCGGCCCACCTAGGGGGAGAGGCGGATGTGATGTCAACATGTGAAACATTACAGTGGGCTACTTTAAATCCCTATTTCAATGACACACGTACAATAGAATGAACTTGGTAGTGTATTGCAGGGCGGATGTGTTTGGCTGGGCAGGGGGTATGCCAATTTGTACGTGACGTATATTGTTTGGGGCCTCTCAAGCCCATTCACGGTGCATGTGGACATATATGTTTCTGTTCATCTACCATTGGTATCTTCAGATGTCTGGCCATATATACCTCCATGGGTATATATGTTTGCTTACATATTTCTAACTATGTCCATATATACCTAAGGAGACATATATCTGCATACATACATGTCACTTGATGTGTATATATGGACATATAGATGTTGACATATATATTTGTAGTTGTCGGCATTTGCATGTATATCTGTTCATATATTTGTATATATATGTATATATATATATTTGACTACATCTATAGATATGTTGTATCCATTTAGATAGTGATATATTTGCACACATATGCCCATCTAGCTGTAGGTGTACATTCTCTGTACTGTTGCATGACTGGCCTGGGGTTATGTTTCTGATGACATACGGTTTCTGCATATCTGGCATGGCTTAGTAGTAAATCGTTTTGTGTATGGTGTGCATGGTCCTGGGTTCCGGCCTTGCAGAAGCTGTATGTTTTGTTGCTGGGCAGAACACTGGCCATTGGATACGGTGTGCTTAAGGCACTTTCAAGCGGTTTAAAGCGGGTTTGCACAGAGGTAAGCACTGCTGACTTCCAGTCACAGTGTCTTACACCAAATTAGCTTCTCCTTTGCTTAATCTGTGTGGCAGTGCTTAACCCCACGCAAACGCACTTGCACACGCTTACTAGTGTATACATATGCTTGCTACTGCTTATCTGTGCTTACGCCTGCTTACTGCTGGCTTATTCTTTATGATACTGACTCTTCACATGTGCATTTCCTACAGTACTCCTGTTCATAAAAATTGTTATTTAGTGGGTTTTGCATTACAAATATTGCTTATATCATGCTTTGCCGTGTAAAATAGACTGTGCTGTGCTGGGATTCGAACTGGGAATGCCTGCTCATTAGGTGAATGCTCTGCCCACTACACTATTGCTGACATGCATCATTTGCATATATCATCCTTGTTATCCTCTTCAGCCTTTTGGGCTGCTTTCATCATGGCTGAGCAATGGGCACACCCGCACACCTACTGTTAGCTGTACTCGGAGCTTTAGACAACAATACAGGGGTTTCTTTTTTTCATCTTTATGTCTTGTTGCTGTTGTATGCATGGGGGACTGTTGGGGATATGCAGACACCTATGAGCGGCCTTGCTCATTTATTTCCACTTTCTGCTGTTCTACTTTGCAAGGGCATGTTTATTCTGAGTGCTGCTCTCAGACACGCTTCCTGCACTCATACATGTTCCATGTATGCCTAGGAGGTCGGGCAGTGTGCCTTCATTGATATGCATGGAGTGCTGCCATCCTCCTCCTAATCGGCCGCTTCTGTGCAGGACTACACTAGTCCTGCACAGAAGATTAGTAAATCCGGGGGCTTATTTATATTTATTTAAATTTACACATTTAACATACATGTACATACATACAAATACTTTAGACATGGGCAATAATGCCCTTGCAAATGTACCAGAACAGTCATTACCATATAAGTGAAGAAAACGTTCTTAAATTCTGAAGTAGTGCTTGCTTTAATATAATTAGAAATTGTATCTGTGTGTCAGCTACTCTTACAGAGAACAAGTTACTACATCTCTCATTCCTATATCATTTCCTACACAGATTGTTTGATTCTTTACTACTCTGTGATAACTCTAAACATCCCTAGAGGTAGTTGTCTTTAATTACTCTCTAGTTAAGGTCTCCACTTAAATATCAATATGAGATACCCCCAAATTTACTAATCTTCCGTGCAGGACTAATCTAGTCCTGCATGGAAGCGGCAGTTTAGGAGGAGGACGACAGTGCACCTTGCATATTAATGAAGGTGCGCTGCCTGACCTCCTAATCCTACATGGAGCATGGACGAGTGCAGGGGGCATGTCTGAGAGCAGAGCTCTCAGAATGAACATGCTCCTGCAAAGTAGAACAGCAGAAACTGTAAATAAATGAGTGAAACCGCTCATAGGTGTCCGTATATCCCCACAAACAGTCCCACATGTGTACAACAGCAACAGGACATAAAAATAAAAAGAAGAAACCCCTATATATTTTTTTAAAACCCCGAGTATAGCTAACTGTAGGTGCGCGGGTGTGCCCATCGCTTAGCTATGGTTAAAGCAGCTTAAAAGGCTGAAGAGGACAACAAGGAAGATATATGCAAATGAAGCAGCACAGCAATAGTGTAGTGGTCAGAGCATCCACCTAATGAGCAGGCATTCCTGGTTCGATTTCCACTGCAGCACATACCATTTTCTATGTGAAATCTGAATATGAACATGTTTTGATATTTATTTGCTGTATATCCTACTAAATAACATTTAAATGTGAACCGGAGTGCTGCATTAAATGCACATGTGAAGTGTCAGTGTCATAATGAATAAGGCACTAGTAAGCAGGTTTAAGCACAGATAAGCAATAATAAGTATATATAAGCACTAGTAAGCGTATTTAAGTGGGTTTGCGTGGGGGTAAGCATTGCCTACACAGATTAAGCAAAGTAGAAGCTAACTGAGTGTAAGAAACTGTAGCCGGAGGTTAGCATTGCTTAGCTCCGCTCAAACCCAAGCACACCTGAGTACAACTGCTTTAAAGTGCCTTAATCACTCTGTACCCAATGGCCCATGTTCTGCCCAGCAACAAAATAAACAGCTACTGCACTGCTCGAACTAAGGACCCTCTACACCACAGTCACAGTAATTAACCACTAAGCCATCATAGCAATGCATATAAATGACGTATCAGCAAACTAATCCTCACCACAGGAAAATCAAACCAAACATGTGAACTGAATCTATGTACAGTGTGATGTTGTATAACTTGCCACAGAACATAAATATGTGAACTGGAGTACTGCAGTAAGCATAGATTTGAGGTGTTATTGTAATAAAGTGTAGAAGTCCCCAGGTCCCCATACAGTGTATGTACACATGAATCACAGATACCAGACACATATATAACCTGTAATCAATAATAAATCACCGCCAAAAGGCAAATATAGTGCTCATAACTATTAAGCAATGCTAACCGCAGCACAGCTCAACTTAGTAAGTGCAAGCAATGTGTAGGGGAGCCAAATCAACCTGCCTAGTGGTATACCTCTTTAAGCAGTGCCAACCTTAGGTAAGCAGGTGTGCCCATAGCTTAGCCTTGTCAAAACCAGCCAATTATGGAAAAGTGCGGGTAATAGGCCCTACTTAAACCCAAGAGGTGGGAATACAGCTCATAACTGTTTGTAGCTTTCTCTTGTAGGCACTATGGCAGTAAGGGAAGAAGGAGTGCGCTTCCGGGCGCAGTGCTGGTGTATCCAGGAGTCCAAGGTCATGGGTGGACTCCTAGTTAAAGACCATGCACAGAGACTGCTGCAGGGCCAGTACCAGGGCTCCCAATATAAGGCGGAGGCCTGGGACCATCTCACCCGCGACCTCACCAGTGCCACTGGCATACCCCGAACTAGTGAGCAGGTCAGGCACCACTATGCCAACCTGAAGTGGCGGAAGGGGGACCTCTTGGAGGAGTGGCTCCAAGAGTCTAGAGTGGCAGTAGATGCATCAGTCATGTGTATCACCCCAGTATGTGTGTAATAATTGCCAGCTCAGGTATATCATGGATAGTTATGGCTACATATTCCTCTTATGTCCCCCAGAGCTGCAATGGAGTGGGCTGCGAACCAGGAGGCCCACATCAGCCACCTGGTGCGGTTGCGATGTGAGGCTGGTCAGTAATACTCATGCTTTTACTGTCATAGGAAATAAAAATAAAAGTAGTAGTAAAGTAATTGCTAGTATAAAACCTGTATTGTTCAAGGCAAGTACTGCACAGACTAGAGAATATGACAGGAATAGTCTCATATTGTTAGTATGGCAATAAAAGTGTAATACCCTGACAAAACAGGTCCAACTGCTGGAATGTATATCTATATTCTGGTATCATATGGTAATGCAGATTTGCAATCATGTAATATTACTGTTGTATTAAGCACTGTTACCCACACCATGCACCATAAATCAAATGTGTAGGAATGCCTCTATATGACAGGTGTAATCCCCAGATGCCATTTAGTACAACTGAGAGACACATAAAACAGTAAACAGTAAACAGGAAAAATGCAGACAGCAAAAACCGAGTAGCACATGTAACTAAGATGTGAACTGTTGTTTTATTTAGCACACACAGTCACGGTTCAAATCCTGCCAGTGGTAGTAGTCTGCATACAGAATCATACACCAAAACTGTACAGACAAGTCCAGAATGTCTATTAAGGTGGCCCATATGTATTACCTATCAACCTGTCCCCCTGGGAAATCAGTGGGATGATCCCAGACGTATTGGCAGCAAACAGGAAATACAACTGATTGACGCACATCTATGACAAAAATCTGGCACACTAGCAACTCCCTAATACCTCATGTGACTAAGAAGGTATGTCCTATTTACACCCCAACTTGTTAAGCTGTGGTCAGAGTGTGTACAGTAACAGAGTGAGATGTATCTGCATAATAGTAATGTGGAACCTGGTACTGTGTGTGGGAACATTCAGGTAGTGCTAATAAACATTCGTCCCACAGGTTTGTCAGATACCAACATGATGCCCAGAAATACAAGGATGATATGCAGTTGCTCTAAATAATGAGGAGTTGCACATCACTGTCACCCACACAGTCCTGCAATACATAACTGTGCAGGAAATCTGTATAAGAGTGTTATTATACAAGGTCAGACTGCATAAGCACAGGGGATTAATAAGATAGAAAGCAGATTGGAGATATACAGCAATATCAATATAGCAGACAGAACTGTGATGGACAGTGTTTAAGTTGTAGCAGACAGAACCATGATCTGAATCCTGGGAGTGGAATTAGACTGCATACAGATTCATAACCCTCAACTGTACACATGAGGCCAGAATGTCCAGTATATGTGCCCATATCTGCTGCCTGTCCCCCTGGTAAGTCTGTGGGATTATCCCAGATGTGCAGCCAGCAAACAGGGAATACAAGTGATTGTCAACCATCATGAGAACACACCTGTCACTGTAGCAACCCCCAAAACTGTTAGAAGAGTAATATTGCAAGTATGTCCTATCTACACTCCCATGTTTTCAAGCTGTGACCAGAGTGTGTACAGTAACAGAGTGAGTTGTATGTGCAGAATACTAATGTGTAATCAGGAACTTTGTGTGGCAACAGGCAGGTACGTCTAACAAACATTGCTCCCACAGGTACGTTGGATATGAACAATGGGCTGAGAAATGCAGAACAATATAATCTGTACTAGTACTGGCCACCATGGTATTGTAGGGGATTGTGAGTGTTGCAGTAACTCTGAATAAAAGTATCGCTGGTCACTGTCATCCACACTGTGCTACATACTATAACAGTGTAGGAAAGGATGTATATGTGTGTGTCAGGTCACTAAAGGTGAAAGAGGGCAATATTCTAGAGATGTCCAGGCACACCAGCATGTGGTCAACACATGGCCAGAGTCTGTGCAGAAAGAGTTAGATAGCATAGTGCAAAACATCAACCCGGAATCCGGGCGTATGTGTACAAACAGTTAGTCAGTGTTAACAAACATTCCCTCCACAGGTATACTAGGTAAGAGGTGTATACTGCAGGTAAAACTGGTTCATGTGTAATGATGTTGAAAACCATATCAGTGTCCAGTATAGGTCTATAGGGTAGTGTAGTAAGACATGTAAGGTACAGATAACAGCACTGACTAGGAAAGTAATGTTGAGTACAGGAATATACTACTTAATTGACATATTTCTCTCCCCCCCACCTTATCTACAACAATAATCAGCATACCCACTCTGACTGGTATGTACTCACACTGATAATGGCCAATTGTTTGATAAATATTCTAATGGTTCCCATGTATGTGCCATATTGAATTATTCCAACATTGTTGGCACGGTGCCATCAACGTACCTGCATGCTGTTCTTATTACCACTGTGGTCCCATATATGCATGTGTCCTGTTTGCTATGCAATTGTTCCGTATCTGGTGTCTGGGTTAATGGGAATATCTTTGCATGCTGTATTAACAAAGCCTGGAATGTACTGACTATTACTAACCCATATATGTTGTTGAAATCTAAACACTATAGCACACCTGGGAAGGCCGGTCCCAGCGGACCCACCTGTCCCACCTCAGCTGGCTGAGGCACCAGGCACCAGCATGCCTGGGGCCCAACCCCGCACCTCCCTGTCCGTTGATCCTGCACCACCTTTGGGTGGAACCATCTCAGGGGATGGGGCTCAGCCCTCCCCGGGAGTGGATGTGGACAGGCAATTGTCACCCATCACCAGGTCGGGGTCGTGGTGCTTAGAGCGATCATCAAGTAGTTTGGTGATCTTTTACATCAGCTTGAGGGCCACATGTTGCAATTAGAGTGTCAAGCTGGCTCTGCAGCTCATCCCTCAGCACAGCCACCTTCAGGGCTGTGAATGTGCAGTGATGACTGCCCATGGGTAGGGACCTCAGTCCCACTGTTACTGCTAGGGGGCTTGTGGGCTTCTGATATCCCAACACCCCTGCCCCATCAAGGTGTTTACCCCGTGGGCTTCCGATATCCCAACACCCCTCCCCATCAAGGTGTTTACCCCCCCCCACCCAGATGTGTCATATACTGCCCCTGCATGCATCTTGTTTGTCTTGTCTGTTAACCTACCCAACCTACCTCCCCAAATATACCTACTACCTCTCCCCAACATCCCACTCTCACCTGAAAAAAGGGCAATCTGTTCACACACAGAAATATCGCCCCATACATAGCAGTACATTTCGCACACGTGTCCACTAGACACATGTAATGTGGTCTAATTGGCATCACAATTAATTTATGTTGTTCTCACCCCTCTCCCAGGGGTTTGAGGGTCCAAATCTACCTCCAAATTCAGTGTATATGCACAGCTGTTGCTGTAGAAGAAATGGACAGCTATGGACCTTCCCTACACCCTTCCTGCGCATCCCTATCTATTTTCCCTACTGTCTTTCCCTCTTTGTGCCCCTTTTCACCACTTTCCTATCACCCCTTTTTCCTTTCTTTTAAAGAAATTAGCGCAGGGTAACTGGGAGTAAGCACTTTTAAGCAGCAGTAAGTGGGCTTAAGCCTGTTTGCATGTGTGTAAGCATTGCCTACACAGGTTAAGCAATCTAGAAGCTAACTGAGTCTAAGAAACTGTAACCGGCAGTTAGCAGTGCTTACCTCCACGTAAACCGGTGCAAATCCGTTTACAACTGCTTAGAAGTGCCTTAATCACTCTGTATCCAATGGCCCTTGTTCTGCCCAGCAACAAAATAAGCTGCCTCTGCAAGGCTCGAACCCAGGACCCAGCACACCATACACAAAGTGATTTACCACTAAACCAATGGCAGATATACATGACCCTGATGTTTTCACAAACATATCATCCATCACAATCAGTAAACAGTACAGGAAATGTAGTAATATCATACCACACATCCTGTTAATGCAAGAAGTCTGGACAAAGTGTGCCAAAATATGGGTACAAATAAGGATATATGTCAAATACTGCTTTAATACACTTAAACCTTTGCTAGTTACACAGTGTTATGTATCAGAACACATATGTAGAAGGAGATGAGGTCGGAAACACAAAAGTGTCGGCAGTAGTTACTGACTTTTATGCTACGATCATCCATGTCAATTTCCAAGAGAATGAGGTACGGGCAAAAATCTGAGCTGACCATGCATGGACATATGGACAGATATATATCTGTAAATGTAGACAGATAGACAGCTATATGGACATATAAATATATATATATATAAATATATATGTATATATATATATATATATATATATATATATATATATATATATATAAAACTCACAAATCATCACATAATATCAACTGTATAGATAAATATGTTCATATGTATATATATATATATATATATATATATATATATATATATATATATATATATATATATATATATATATATACACACACACACACACACACACACACACACACACCTAGATGTTACAATACATTTTCTGTACTGTTGAATGATTGTGTTGGATTATATGTGTCTTAAACCCTCAAACTTATGTGTAGTGGTAATTCTCTTTGTCTGTGGTCCGCAGGGTCCTGGGTTCGAGCCTTGCAGGAGCTGTTTATTTTGTTGCTGGGCAGAACACAGCCTGTTGGATACAGAATTATTAAGGCACTTTAAAGCAGTTGTAAGCAAGTTTGTGCGGGTTTGCGTGAAGCTAAGCACTGTGTCTTACACTCAGTTACCTTCTAAATTGCTTAACCTATGTAGGCATTGCTTACCCCTTGCGCAAAGCCACGCAAACCTAACACATGAAACCAAAGGCACAACACTACCCAGAATGCAGATGACCCTGCAGATGGGGATTCCTCATATACATGGAACTGACATGGTAGGTATTGCGACATGTACGACAGGCATATCCAGACAAACATTGTTAAACCAACATTACTCCAACTGCAGTATAGCAGCACTTACAGTCTGTAGTCATGTCAGGCACATCCCCGTCCTGTTTGTTGCCCTCTTTCCACAGTGTATGTTGTTAGAGGTAAATCCCCAATCCATCTGAGATGCTGTTTGCCAAGCAACAGATTTAGTTCCTGCTCACAGTGACTGAAAAGGGCCAACACCATCATGATGTTCCTAGGTTTTGAAGTGTGTTTCCATGCAATAGGCTATGGGAATGTTACCACAGCTGTTCCACATGCAATCAGCTAGGGGAGGGCTGCAATTCGTACAGAGGCCATCAGCTGATCATGAGCATCACTTAAAATACACATGCTGCTGCTAAGCAAAGCAGGTGTGGGTCTCCACATCCACCAGAGAGGGAGTGGGGGAGGCAGACAGAGGCAAATACATGTCAGGGAGGGTTGGGAGAGTAAAACTGAAACATGTTTGTGTCACACCTACCAGCACAGGGTATCAAACCCCCGACAACTATGTACTGCTATCACAGTTCAATGCAGTTACTGGATGCACCACATGGGTTCTCTGCTGTGGAGCACTCAGAACATATATGTGTTAGTGAGTGACATCTGCAACAGGGATACGGTAGATATACGGTAGGTGATGTACACGTGGCTGTCTGCATGAACAGGTGCCAGCATCAACACAGGCACACTCTCACAGGGATGCACACACAATGACACACTTGGCAGGGACAGGAATACAACTCATCACTAGTGGGATTGCCACAACACATCAATGTGCAGGTATCACATACACCACATGGGTCATACGGATGTCGTATGGGCAAAGATTATGAGGAGGTATCAGACATCAGACAGCATGCTTCAGTATGCCCTGGGGGGTTGTAGTGAGTGTGGATGGGGACATACACACCATACAACACACACACAAACACACAGGGTGCCAGTTCTGACATGCATGGGTGCATGACTGCATGGGTGTGTGGTGGTCAGCTGTGCCAGCAGGCTATACAAGGGTAGGCGATGGGTATACCTTGGCATCAGGTCACATGACAATGGTCTGCATTGTGGCTCAGGCCTGTAGTTCCTGCATTTGCCCACACAGGTGGGTATTGTATCCCCCATCCAGTCACCTGGGTGACTATTGTGTGTGGCCAATACTATGTATCACTTGCCATGTATGTGTTCCTTAGTCCATGACATGGATGGTGTCTAGGATGTGCACACCTCCCACATGCATGTGCAGTGACATGTGGAACTGTACCTGGGGTGTCTGGCCCATGTTGTGAACACAGATTATCATCAGATGTGCCAGTCTTGCCCACCTGTGGCAGGAACTGGTAATGGGCAGCAGGTTTACCCTACACCTACATTGATAGCATGCTAACAGCATTCCCTGATGTCAGTGTCATCTGTCCATACAGGGCATGTTGTCAGGCATGGTATGTCTATTGTAAGTCACATGTGAAGGCACCAGAGGTGGTGCAGCTGTCCATTGGGGAACATGATGGAGGTGCACTGTCTGCATGTACATGCATATTGGACAGATGGGCAGGGTGACATGCCCTCTGTAGCCCACTGTTATCATTCCATAGTTACTATCAGTGGCCAATATGCAGTGTACTACCCACATATTGGCTGTTGCCTAGGCGTGTGTGTATGTATGAAACATGTATACGTAATAATCCCTAAAGTTCAACATTGAAACCACAAATTAACCAGTGAATACAAGTCCTGTTTAAAATCCAAACTGTTTTATTGAAATAATACACTTCTCATGACAAGTTTAGCACTTTCATCCACAATATGTGAGCTTCCTCAGAAAGGTTCAGTTACAGAATGCGCTACTGAGATTACTGAGCTACAACCTTCTCAGAGGTGTATTTTTAGGTGGTTGACATTAGCAGCCTTGCCAAAGTTGAGTATATGAATTCTAAGGAGTGTGAATACCCTAAACACCATTGTTCTCTATTCAGTCAGAGACAGACAGAGACACACGCATGCACACACATTTGCCAAGTCTGGGGTTGGAACATCTACCTAACTACTTTATCACACTACAGCAGTACGCAGTTACAGGGCATGCTATGAAAATTACTGGGCTGCACCCTTCTCAGAGGTGTATTTCTAGGTGAGTGACATCAGCAGCCTTGCCAAAGCTGAGTATATGTATTGTATGGAGTGTGAGTAACCTAAAAAGCATTGCTCTCTACTCCGACACACACACAGTTTCGAAGTCTGGGGATAAAACACCTACCTAACTACTTCATCACACTACAGCAGTACACAGTTACAGGGCACACTATGGAGATTACTGGGCTATAACCTTCCCAGAGGTGTATTTCTAGGTGAGTGAAATCAGCAGCCTTGTCAAAGCTGAGTATATGAATTGTATGGAGTGTGAGTACCCTAAAAAGCATTGCTCTCTTCTCAGTCAGACACACACAGATTCACACACAAATACACACAGTTGCTAAGTCTGAGGTTAGAACACCTACCTAACTACTTTATCACACTACAGCAGTACACAGTTACAAGATGCGCTACACAGATTATTGGGCTATAATCAGTTCATGAATCAGCTTACACGGAATTTGGTGTGAATTCTGAGATTAGTAACTTTATTGCTGAAGACTTTGTCGTCCAAAGGACATTAGTCATAAGCAATGAATGTTTTAATCATCTGAATGATGCAAACTTTAATGTAAAATCCTCTGAAGCATTTAAGGCGACGGCACAAGATTTTGATAATGCATACATTAATGCGCCAGATTTATTGACTTTAAATAGCAGCCTTACAGAGGTGACTACTAATTCTATTAATGTACATGATGATTTATTAAATTTAAGTGTCTATTCCGTTAAGGGAGTTACTGGTGATGTGGTTGTAAGCGAAGGCATAGAACCACACAACTGTTATAGTGTTGTGGAAAGTTTTTCTCCCAGCAGTGTAAGTGTTATTGATTATTCAGAAGTGTTGGTCAGTAAGGATGGGACGGAAGCGATATTTAATGACACATATAATGAACTTGTGCGAACCGTCAGTATTGAGAAAAGGGAAGATGAAAATATATATGATGGTTCGTTGTTTTTACAGGAGGGTGCTGAGAATATTACACTAAATGGAATGTCCCTAGAGGGTGACGAATTAGGAAGTAAGTCGCCACAAGGGGAACATAATGGGTTTTTAAGTAACCCTATTATTATGGAAAATGCTACCGGTGGCTTTAAGCTATTTAATTATTCCAATTATAGTTTCAATACTGAACATGTCAATTTATTTTCCAAGGGTTTTACCTTTGTTCCATGTAGAAGGGGCACATTGGTTGATGCCTTAATTGATTTAAAATTATTTGTATGAAAAATGAATTTGAGAGTGTTCTTTGATGGGGTTAGTGTGGTTAACAGACAAGGGTCTATGACAAAACCAAGTATTTTTAATCCTCCCCTCAACCCTGTTATAGCTACTTTTGAAAAAGTGTGTGAACTTGACATTAGGGATTACTATAAGAAAACTATAAGACAACCATGTCTGAATTTAACAGAGTTTGAGTGCACATTGCTGAATAATTTAAAAAAGGTTGACAATATACGTATAATGAAGCCTGATAAAGGCAATGGGGTTGTCATAGTTGATAACGATTACAGTAATATTATGATGACTATGCTTATGAATGACAATTACGTAGAAACCAGTATTAATGAAATCAATATTGCTTTTAAAAAATTGGACCTCATGTTAGAAGACATGTTGTTTCAAGGGGAATTAAATGAAGTTGAGTATGAATTTATGTAACCCATACCCAGTAATTTGTGGAATTTTTGGAATACCCAAGATACATAAAGGGTTGGATAACGTTAAATTCAGACCTATTGTAGATGGCAAGAGGTGCAAAACTTGTTTCATAAGTCAATTTTTAGATCATCATATGAAACAAGGATTAAATGCTTTCCCATACATAACAAAGGACTCTTGGGATTTTTTGGAAAGGGTTAAAAAATTTAAGTGTAATAGTCAATTGAGCTTTCTTACCATAGATGTGTGTAATTTGTTCTCAGTTATTCCCCACGATATTGGTCTCACATGGTTAGAGGAACAATTGCTGGTGACAGGTAATTTCGAACAAGATAAGATTAATGTTTTTGTCAAACTTATGGAAGCAGTTTTGAAAAATAATTTTATATTTTTTGAAGGGCACCTATTTAAGCAACACACTGGTGTAGCTATGGGTGCCGCTTCTGCCCCAATTTATGCCAATTATATCATGGCATATTGGGAGCAAAATTATGTTTTTACCAGTGAATTCAGACAGTACATTAAATTATACATGCGTTACCTTGACGACATATTTATTATATGGGAAGGTGAGCGAGTTGTCTTAGATGCTTTTTTAGAATATATTAATAATTCAGTTTGGTTCCTAAGATTTACCTATGATTTTGATATGAATAATATCACATACTTGGATGTCAGATTAACCTTTGATAAGACATTACAAATGATAAAATCTAATATATACAGAAAATCCACTTTTTCAAATTCATACCTCCAATATAGTAGCTGGCATCCAAGGCACCAAAAAGAGCCATAGTAAAGGGCCAAATGGTGAGAGCTGCCAGGATGGTTAGCGAGGAGGAGGATTTAGTAAAAGAATTGAATTTTATGATTACTTTGTTTTTAAACAGAGGATATCCAAAGGAATTATGTTCAGAATTGTTCAAGGAGGTCAAATATAAAAGGGATACTGGTTTTTATATTCCCATTCTTAAAAGTGACGAGTCTAGTATTACATCTGTTAATTTAGGAAATCTAGGAAGACTAGATGAACATCCACTGTATTATATTTTAACTTACAATTTTGATTCTGAATATATAACAGGTATGGTTAACAAGAATTGGGGTATTTTGCAAATGGATAAAAATATAGTAGCAAAAATGGCCTTGGCACCTAAGTTTATATATAGGAAGGATACATCCTTAAAAGAGATTTTTGAAAGATGTTCTCTATCCCCAAGTCAATGTAATAGCAGGGTATTTGGCAATTTTAAATGTGGGAGATGTACCATTTGTGAACATATACTGACATCAGGCAGCATTCTAATTTTTAATCAACATCGTATTCATATCACAGGACACTTTGATTGTTATACCAAGAATGTTGTCTATTTGGCCAAGTGTCAAGTATGCCCTGCTTTTTATGTGGGAAAAACTTGCCGGTATTTTAGAGAAAGGGTTAGAGAGCACTTATTAGGCATAAAACATCTAAAATTAACCAATGCATTAGCCAGGCACATTTCTACTTGTTTAGACCATTCTTTTAAATTTTGTATACTGCAACAAATCAGGTATGATTCACAGGTAGAACTTTAGAGGTTCACTTAGATTTATGTGAGCTTAGATGGCAACTTAGATTGGATGCACATTGTCATCCAGGGCTAAATGATTGTTGCACAATCAAGCCTGTTCTCAAGCTCAAACATATTTTGGGCTAATTTTTTTATGTATTTGATTGTATACGGAATGTAGTTTATCATTTTTGGTTCAAGTTATATGTATGTGTAAGTAGTATTTATTGCTAATACTACATATATTTTAATTTTTACACATTTATACATATATTTTATATGATTGTATTTGTCTTTTTAACTTATTTTCATTTTTACTGTTGTTAGATTAGATAATTGATTGGTTAATGACATGGGTGGGGTTGATGTTTAGCCTTATTTAAGTGAACTTCATGGTTAACTTTTTTATTCTGAAGAAGTCCACATAGGACGAAAGCTAGGTTAATCGACTCTGTTGAGCTGTTGTGTTGAGCTGCTGTTTGTTTTTTATGTTCGTGGTGTTCGCAATAAATTCCATTTTGGGTCCGACCTCGTTCTTCATTCCTTGGTGTTGAAATCAGCAGCCTTGTCAAAGTTGAGTATATGAATTGTACGGAGTGTGAGTACCCTAAAAATCATTGCTCTCTTCTCAGTCAGACACACACAGATTCACACACAAATACACACAGTTGCTAAGTCTGGGGTTAGAACACCTACCTAACTACTTTATCACACTACAGCAGTACACAGTTACAGGATGCGCTACACAGATTATTGGGCCATAATCTTCCCAGAGGTGTATTTCTAGGTGAGTGACATCAGCAGCCTTGCCAAATTTGAGTATATGAACTGTAAGGAGTGTGAGTACTCTAAAAAGCACTGTTCTCTACTCAGTCAGATGGACACACACACACACACACACACACACACACACACACACACACACACACACACACACACACACACACACACACACAGTTGTCAGGTCAGGGGTTAGAACAACTTCCCAACTACTATATCACACTACAGCAGTGCACAGTTACAGGATACGCTACAGAGATTACTGGACTACAACCTTCCCAGAGGTGTCTTTTAAAGTGGGTAACAGTAGCCTTGCCAAAGTTGAGTATATGAATTGTAAGGAGTGTGAGTACCCTAAAAAGCATTGCTCTCTACACAGTCATAGACAGACAGACATACACACAGTTTCCAAGTCTGGGGTTAGAACTCCTACCTAACTAGTTTATCATACTACAGCAGTATGCAGTTATGGGATGCGCCATGGAGATTATTGAGCTACAGCTCTCCCAAAGGTGTATTTCACATTGGATGACCTCAGCAGGCTTTTCATAGTAGAGCTATGGGGAGGGTGATGTGCATATGTGCCATAACCCATTCATCTAGGTGTTGACATGCCACATGCGGGCGCACATGGGGTCATATGTCACAGGTACGTGTATACAGCTACTAGATAACTACTTCCTTGTGCAGTCATGTTGTACAGCTGGGACATGCACCACATAGTCTGTAATGCTGACAGATACTGGTGGCTAGTATCTGCAGTGAGTGACATCTGCACCTTGTGTTTGGGGCCCTTTGGCTGTGTGCTGGATGGGACAGGCCTGGATGGCTCCTTGTCACAGTGACCCTCTTCCACAAATCTACGTACATCTACCTTTGGCTTATTTTAGTGTGTTCCCCTGACATATATGTCTGTATCCCTATCCACTGTGTGTGCAAGGCATGAGTGGTGCATACTGACAAGTGTCTGCAGTAACAACTGCAACTGCCAGATATGTCTGGTCCACTGGTGTTTGCAGTCTTGGCCTTCATGTGTTTAAGTGTGTGAGCATGCCCAGCATGACCTTTCAGTATGTTGCTGACTAATATTGCCTTCATTTTACGTGTGTGAGCATGCCCAGTATGACCTTTCAGTATGTTGCTGACTAACATTGCCTTCATTTTACGTGTGTGAGCATGCCCAGTATGACCTTTCAGTATGTTGTAGACTGACATTGCCTTCATTTCACGAAGTGTGTGAGCATGCCCAGTATGGCCGTCTGTGTTGAATTTGTGGATCGTTTCCAGGTAGTTTGTGCTGTAGTGCTGACCTTTGTGTTGTACACCAATAGATAGCAGGCTGTCTCTGCAGGGTATCCATTGATCATTTGGCTTTGACTGTTACTACATTTCTGCATAGCAGGGGGGCACACCTGACTGTTATTACATTACTATGTAGGATGGGGGGGCACACCTGACTATTTTTAAATTATTACACAGGAGTGGGGGGCACACCTGACTGTTATTACATTACTATGTAGGATGGGGGGGCACACCTGACTATTTCTACAGTTCTACACAGGTGTGGGGGGGCACACATGACTGTTATTACATTTCTATGTAGGATGGGGGGCACACCTGACTATTTCTGCATTTATACACAGGGTTGGGGGGCACACCTGACTGTTTTTACATTAATATGTTGGATGTGGGGGGTACACGTGAAACATGTACACATTCGCTATGACCATACTGGTATGTCAGGTAGTCCATTTCATTCTGCATATCTAACTATCATGCTGACTAGAGGCATACCAGTGTACTACAGATCATGACTTTAGTTGCCCTACATAGTATTGTCTGACTTCCTACCCTTCAGAACTAACATCCCACTGCCTGCCTGCCCTGCTGTGGTCAGTCTGTGTAGGCCTGGGGGGTTAACCATAGCCATCATTCTGGGGCCATGGCACAGGCTCTGTTTGGGTTTGTCTACACCTGTCCTGCTGGCTGACACTGTTGTTGGGTATGTGAACCATCCTGACTGGCATGTGTGGGTCATTTGGACACATATGTCGCACAGCACATTTCCTGGAGTGGGTTTTGTCACCCTGTGCAGTACTGGCTACTATAGTGACTCCAGTATGTGTTACAGATGTCATGGTGCCACTATGGGTGTCTTCTGTCTGCTGCCATAACAGTCAGACAGCAAATTCCCTTGCATGCTCACATCCATACTATAGATACAGGTAACAACACATTCTATTCCATTTGGCAATTGGTAGGTTGATTGACTTACCTTGCGGGTTTGCCAGACTTGCGGATGGTGATGGAGGGCTGCCTATGTCGGATGCACATAGTACACTCCCTATACATGGTTGAGCACAGGTAGTGTCATATTTGGCATCCCTTTTACTGTATGTGCGAGTCAGAGAGAGGTGTCATTCCCTGGGTCCCTACTGTGTCAGTGCATGTGCTATGCGTTGCCTCTTTGCCAAGGCCAGGGCTTACTGGGCAGGCCTCCTTCTGCCTACTGGGGCAGGCTCATGTTGTTCCTCCTCCAAGTCACTCTGTGCCTTTGCAGGCCTTGGCAATGGTGGGGGGATGTGTGGGCCTGACCCATTCTAATCCTGCTGCAGCTGTTTCTGCAGAATTATATTGTGTAGCATGGCACATGCAAGGACAATTTGGGTACATGTAGCTGGTGAGTACTGCAAGGCTCCATCGGATGTGTCCAGACACTGGAACCGTGACCTGAGCATCCCAAACACACGCTCTGTGCATGTGCCTCAGTATGGCATTGTTGCTCAGGTGTGCATTTCTGACAGGTGTAATCAGCCACGGCTCCAGTGTATACCCAGCATCCCCCACTAGGTGACCGTAGGGGATGTCCTCATTGGCAAATCTCTGGTTCAGCTGCGTCAGATGCCATATGTGGGAATCGTTGTAGGGTCCAGGGCAGCCAGCACACACATTCATTATAATGCCCTGGGCATCACAAATGACCTGGCAGTTGATGGAGGGGATGTCCCTGCGGTTGATGTAGGCCCAGTCCTGCTCACCAGGTGGTGCTTTGATGCATATGTGCATGCAGTCTATAGCACCCACTACCCCAGGGTATTCTGCCATTTGGTGGAAGAGACGCATATTGTTGGTCAACACCTCACGGGTGTTGATGTAATATATGTGCTTATTGGCATGTGCTGACATGGCATCCAGGAACTGGTGGAATACTCTGGATGCTGATGCCTGAGAGATCCCCATGATATCCCCAGTTGTGCTTTGGGAGGTACCTGTGGCTAGTATACCTAGGCCTACACATACCTTGGTATTTACTGGGATGGGTTCCTCTTGGTCAGTTTGGTGTGTCAGGTGTGGCTGGTACAGCTCAACAATTTGCTGTAGGAGGTCTCTGTTCACCCTATAGTTCTCCACTATCTCCAACTCATGTAGACCCTGGTAGGTTACCCTGGGTCTCTACACTCTTCTCCGTCTCGTCTCTGTGGCTTGTTCAGCAGCATTCACATCCTCACCACCCTCAGCCTCTTGCACATGTTGCTCTATATTGCCTGCTGCAGCCCTTTTCATTTTGCAGGTTTGTTTGTTAAAATTTCCCCACTTGTATACACCGGTGATGTAGAGTGTGGGAAAAACCAGAGGGGAAGGAGTTTGCTTAGTTTATAGTGGTGTGCTGGGCTGGGCTGGGCTGGTCTGCTGCCTGTGTAATTGGCTGATTCTGATACATTTCACCTGCCAGCTAAGCTAGCTCTCCTTGATTACCTTCCTACTGCTGTTTTCCCTTTCCTTTGCCTCCCTGTTTAAGCCCGTGTGTGCACCACACAAATGGAGTGCTCACATGTCCACAGAGCTGCTATTTCCTGGTTTAACTTCCTTTTTCTTCCTGTAAAACCTGGTGCGCAGCACGCACACCCACTTACACTTTGTAAAGAGTGTTAGGCAGGTTTAGACACACCCCTAGCTTAGCTGTGCTAAGCTAGGAGCAATCCCGTGCCACAGGGCTCCAATCCGCTTACAGAATGCCTGACACACACGCCCATAATGTCACCTATATACTAGTCTTGCACACAGCTATTTATGCTCTTACACTCTTGGGACCTGCCTCACACCCTGGGGAAAACTGGGATTCACTATCCTTCCCCTCATTTATATAGGATTGCCTGCTAATGCATAGTTACATGTCCCACACTGAGCCTTCCCCCTTAGCAACCATTACTCATTGGCCAGGTTGTCTTCTGCCTGCCATTGACTTGCATGGCAGAATACTGCTTTTAGTTAGGTTCATAGGTTCATAGATTAGTACTAGGCTAAGTGCCCTTGTGGGCCATTTTAAGCCTAGCCAATTATCCCATGTGAGAATCAAACCCTGCACCTTGTATCTGTAAGGTAAACACCTAAACCATTAAGCCAACATCCTACCCCGTTAGAATGCTTATTTTATGTTTATTTTATTATTTTCCTCTCAATCCTGTTTGTGCACCGCTGCCCTATGCTTAAACAGGCAGGATTGGCTCAAAAAAAAAAAACGTTTTTTTTTTTTTTTTATTTGTTAAACAGTTTGCAATGCCAATGGCCTCCTACTTGGACATTGGTATGCTTCCTCAGTGATATGCAGCCTTTATTTGGAGCTGTTATAGCTCCGTTTTGTAGTTTGCAGAAATGTACTCTGTTACTAACCGAGTACATTTCTGCAGACTGCACTCGTCCTGCACAGACAGCTGCCGGCTTCTTGGATCGCAAATTATCCTCATTTGCATGGTTTTCACCTGCAAATGAGGGTAATTTGCATGCAGGAGCTCGGTCCATGCAGGATTAGTCTAAGATCTCACGTGCACATCCCGGGAGCTCTTTCCTGGATTGCATGTCGGCCATATTGCCGAAAATGGCTCTTAGACTAATCCTGTACACAATAAAGGGCTTCATAAATCTGGGGATGGTGTAAAAAGTTCAATATTTTAATATTTTGTAATAGCTTAAACTTTCAGATCTATGAATGTCCTTGGTATATTTCCTATGTGCTCTTTCATATATACTTAACCTAATTTTTATAATAACATTTCTAAATTATTATTCCATACTCTAATTTGGGTTTAGTGTAATTTACAATCTGTAATTTCATCATTTTTGATTTCATAGACTTAATATAAATATTTTTTACAGCCTATAGATTTAAAAATGATCGTTAACCAATTTGCTGATATGATAAAAAACCTCAAAACTAGTTCTGTCCATATCCCCAGGTTCTTAAATGAATCCACATTTTAAATCACAGTGTTCTGTATTAAATACTCATCCTTCAATCTATCTCTCAAATTTCATAGGCTTTGCTGTTGATAAATTTATCAGCATATTATTCTCCTGTGCCCATATGGTTTGAAGTACTCAAGTTATTTTATCCTATCTGTGACAGATGTAAGCTGTTTACCTATTTAGTTACCTACATGCAGACAGTAGAGCACTAGAAATGAAAAAGATAGATCAGAAAGACATAAGGTAAAGAGGCATGGGCCTGGGTAAGAGCTTTATGGGACACCCTGACTGTAACTTAAGAGATTCACATATCCAGTTAATGTGTCTTTGGCTTGTCCTATTTGCAAGCCATGCAGCTATCCATCTTATCAAAGTTACATCAATAAACAGTTGTTTTAATGTAATGGTAATTGTTCTGTGTATGATCTTAGCAAAGCATGACATTAAGCCTATGTATGTTATACCACAGCACAATTTGCCATTTATAACTGTTATTGCATTATTACAGAGCATAATGTTGCACATAGTTATATATCTATTTTCAGCATTTGCATGCTTATATGGAGTTTCAAATGCTAGTATTTTCAATGCTGATGATACCTTATGTAAAATAACCAACCTTCTCCATTACTTTTCCATAGAAACAAAGTAAAGTTATGGGTCTCTGACTCTGGGTTTGTCCTGACCCCTGTCCCTTAAATATGGTTTGAACAAGTGCATGTCTCCAATCTTAAGTTAGGAGTCTCTGTGACTCTGTTCTTATCCTGTTCCCCTGTCCCTTAAATATGGGTTGAACAAGTGCATGTCTCTATGCTTAAGTTATGGGTCTCAGTGACTTTGGGCTTGTCCTGTTGCTGTCCCTTAAATATGGGTGGAACAAGTGCACATCTCCAATCTTAAGTTATGGGTCTCTGTGACTCTGGGTTTGTTGTATTCCCCTATCACTTAAATATTGGTTGCACAAGTGCATGGTCCCAATCTTAAGTTATGGGTCTGCATGAATCTGGGATTGTCCTGTTCCCCTTTCCTTTAATAAGTGTGAAACAAATGCATGTCTCCAGTTCTGAGGAATCTCCTCTTACTTGAATGACCTGGTGAATAACAAATACAATGATTCTGTAAGTTCATGCTGAAGTGTTCTCAGGTCATTGTTACTAATTCTATTTTATTCCTGTCCTTTATGTCCAATGTGTGCATATTTATGTTTCAATATAATGTAATGTAATTTAATTTCAGGATGTGAAGTTTAACAGGATGCTATTAGCACACCTTTACACTACCTTTGTGCAACCAAAACTGTTTTGCATAAGATTTTGTAAATGTATATAATCTGTTGTGTTAGTTTGTAGGTTTTCAGTCCTACCACATATTTGTGTATATGTGTGTGTGTGTGTGTGTATGTATATATATATATATATAGAGAGAGAGAGAGAGAGAGAGAGAGAGAGAGAGAAAGGGAGGTTTACTATCAAAATGTTAGAAATCAAAATCATTTTCCACCTTTTGATCGAATCAGTTTGCTGAAATTGGTATTAATGAAGTTACCAACATTTTGGAAAAGGTAACACGGAACTGACATTAGAACATCGAAAGTTTCAATGTCGAAAGTCTGTGTTAGCGGTAACATTTTTGCAGGGGGCCAAGACCTCCTGCACCCACCACACCACCTACATATTTTATATTCCAACTTTGAGATCACACTAGAGTGAAAAAAGGGTACATTTCCCAATCCACAAAGGCAAAGATGTTTAGGCTGGTAAAGTGAAGTGGTGCACCAAAAACCAAAGTACAGAATAAAAAGCAAAGCACTTCTTTACAACATGAGCAGTTTATTAATGAACAAAGCTTTCAGACATCAAGTCCTTCCTCAGTGTTTCCACATGTCTGAAAGCTTTGTTTGTTAATAAACTGCTCACGTTGTGAAGAAGTGCTTTGCTTTTTATTCTCTACATTTTCCAATCCCCACTTTAGTGGAATCTGTTAACAGAACTTTGATTCTACATTAGCAAATACACACTACCATTCGCTACTGTGGAGTCGAACAGTTTTTGGATAAGCATTATGAAAACTTGAAAACAGCCTTTTGACCCTCCCAGCTTCACGTAAGTGCCAATATAAATTTTGATAGTAAGCCATATGTCCGAATCACAAAACATCGAACACACATACACGAAAGCGCTTAACATCGAAAAGCGCTTCCATGTATGTGTAGTTAAAAAAAAAAATCTACGTTTCTGCAGGGGGGCCCCTGCACCCCCCACTTTATTATTCTCACTCCGAGATCGCACTACAGTGGGGAAAAGGGAATTTTCCCTTACCCGCACAGTAGTCCAATCTACGAAACAGGCACACATACACGGAAGCACTTGTCGATGTTAAGCGCTTTCGTGTATGTATGTTCGATGTTTTGTGATTCGGACATATGCTAGTTGAGCATGTGTCTGGATCCTATATATATATATATATATATATATATATATGTATATATATATATATATATATATATATATATATATATATATATATATATATATATATATATATATATATATATATATATATACATACATACACACACACACACACACACACACATATATATATATATATATATATATATATATATATATATATATATATATATATATTTATATATATATATATATATATATATATATATATATATATATATATATATATATATATATATATACATACATGTGTGTGTGTGTATATATATATATATATATATATATATATATATATATATATATTTATTTATATACACACAATGATTTTCTGTTATGCACAATATATTTATATAAGGTTATTTCAAAATTTTCCTGATCATGTCTCACACTGTGTTTAATCTGTCTGTCCAGTTTTATTAGTTTTGTCTTAAAAGTTGTAGTTCTAGTTTGCCCTCACTTACATTTCTTATGTTTATCTATCATCTTGCTTGAATTCCACTTCTGCATTTTGCCAAATTGTTGGGCGTTCCTTCAGAAAGTGCTATAATACTGTATTCTATTTTCCATTTTCTCTTTGTGTTTACCATGGTGGTCAGGTTGTGATTGAAAAGAGTCTGTCAGCCAGTGCACTTACGTGATTACCAAACTGAAATTAATATGTAAAGAAACAAATAAGCAAAGAGCAGAATATTGGGAATAAATTAAATTATTTCATACACAAATTAAGTTTAGTTCATAGTACCTTAGAGTAGGGGTGCCAAACCAGTGGCCAGTCAGCCACATGCTGCCCTGAACAACTGGTAATGCTGCTCCCAAGCCCCCAAATCACATACCAATGTTAAGTACAGTTTCCTTAATATTGTTATGTGATTTGGCCTGATTTGTGCCACAATTCAGAGTACAGTAGCACTTATCTAGAGTGGGGGGGGGGGGTAGAATTTGGCAGGCACTAGGACCCAGGACTGCAAAGTCAGTAGCCTGTCACATAAGTGACACAGCTGCTGAATAGTCCTCTTACTGTCCCATTTTCTTCTCATGCTCTAGTTGTGAGGGACAGACTGAGAAAGTGGGGGGACAGTAATCAGGTTAGTCACTTCTCACTTTTCACATGCATCCTCATCTGGAACATTTCTTTTGTCCCTATACACATGAAAGGTAATCCTACCAAAACTTTACACTTCTTTCCGATATCCATCTTTCCTACATTAAGAAGTAAACTCATTTTATAAGTAAGGGTTTAATTAGGTTTTGTGGTGTCCGTCTTTTTTGCAAGGTCGTGTAACTGTGTAGTTGTGAGATGTTTGTGGAGTTGTACGTCCATTCATGCCGGGTATTCTCTGAGGATTAGGAGGGCTTTGAGCTCATTTGTTAACCAGAAGTTGTTTTACTTCATAATGATAGCTGTTTGTCCCTTCCTCGGTTTCTGTTTATATCTTCCTTAAGAAGTAGCTGTGTGGAAGGTTGGTTTCTCCACTGTCTGATATTTTGCAGAATGCCCATTTTTTTACCTCATATTATCTGTTCATTCCTCATTAAATCTGCAGTTTTGTGGCAAATCATTATGGACAGATGTTACTTGTAGTTTGAGTCTTTGGATAATACTGAAAATGCATTCTAATATTTAACTTGTTATTTCTAAGTTTATAAGAACAATAACTAAAAACTGTCCCTGGTTTTGGATCTTTGTCCATCTATTATTTTTAGGTTGTACATACATGGGCAACTACTGGAGGGGTTGTTTGGGCTGATATTTTAATTCGGTGTCATTTAAGCATTTGTGCACACAAGTGCAAACTAATAGATGGTTTGTGAGTGAGCTATTTCATTTTAATGCAGTTTAAGTGCTTGTACCTACCTACACGGCTGAAGTACTGGAGGGGTCATTGGGAAAAGGTTTCATTTTGGTGTAATTTCAGTGCCTGAGCTCGAGTAGTCACACTGCTAGAGGGATCCTGTGGGAAAGTTTTCATTTTGATGTCAAAGTGGTTGTGCATACATGGGCAGTCTACTGGTGGGGCCTTTGGGGGAATGTTTTGGTGTCATAACTGCTTGTGCATACATAATCAGGCTACTGTAGGGGTCATTTATTTAAGGATTTCTGCATACTTTGGAGGGATAACATCTCTCTGGGTGTGGAGAGGAAAAAAAACCCATTTCATTTTATCTTCACTTTGGAACACAAATTCAATAAGTTCCTTAGAAATGCAGAGCTAGTCTAATGTCAGCTGCCCAGGGTTTGTCTTGAAAATTTGTACTGGTGCTTTAAACATGCATCCCAAGTTTCCATTTCTACACTGATGTTTATTGCCTAATGAAGTTCTAAAAATGTGGGGGAAGCATTGTGTTTTTTTTTTTTTTTTTGCGAAACATTTGAATGTTGTAAAATAAATATATGCAGGTGCATAGTATCTTTCTCTTGACAGCTACACAAATTATGCTCCAAGGGCTCCATATCTGTTTATCTGAAAATAAAAATAGTAACTAAGATGTTAGAGAATTAGAATTTGAGGGTAACTATTGGGCATTCATATTACATTTATTGCTTGAATGCACCTAGAGTGGAGCCCGGAAGTCGACTTTGGTTGCCAATGACAGTGAAACAGTTAACTATATTACATATTTTATATGCAGCCCCAAGACAATTCCTTTTCACTCAGTACAGCCCAGGCAAGTGAAAAGGCTCTCTGATAGGAGTGGACCCTGCAGAAACATGTATGTCTGCATTGAAGCTGCCAGAGGTAAGCCCAGATCTAACACCAAAAATAAACCACACTGGTGGAATCCTAACCTTAACAGACTATATAACAAAAGAAAGAAGTCATGGCCACAATCAAAAAGAGCAACTCGAGACAAGAACTCTCTGGTTCATCTAAAGAAGAAACTAAGAGGTCTAATGAAGTCCAGCAATACCAGTTATAAGGTCAAGATAACATCCCTGGCTAAGGACAGTCACATAGTCTTCCTCAGCTATGTCAGGAACTTTAAATATAATAATTGACAGTGTGCAGAACTGGTGGTAAATTCCACTTTAAATATAATAACTGACAGTGTGCAGAACTGGTGGTAAATTCCACAACATACAAAGCTATGTCAAACCCAGAGCTGTTGGACATGCTCCACTTAAAGAAATCCCAGTTCCTCCAAGATGCATGCTCTAGGGACCTAAACCTTGTCACCACAATAAACAGAACATGCTGGAGGGATAGATTCCTGTCCCAGAGACTTCCCATACTCTGGAACAGACTACCTATCTATGTCAAACAGAGCTCCTCATTAGCACTCTTCAAGAAAAATCTTGATGATTGGATGGGAAATGGGAAATTCACCCCAGGGATCACTTCTGTGGCTCTGCTTGATAGGGGCACAGGAAAATAATTTTCTTGGGTGGCGAAAGCCAGGGTACATTTTTTGGCTAGGCTTATATAGGCCCTAGGGCCAATAGCCTAGTACCTACCTATGAACCTATGAACCTTCACTGACCAGGGTGGCATAGTAAATCTACTGGCTAATAAATCTAGCTCTAACTTCACCTCCAGTATCCCCTGTGAAATCCCTTCTAGCATATCCCACAGCTATCAACAGGGAGCAGGTCTTGGAGGTGCTCACTAAAGCTAAAAACAGTGCTTCAGTTGGCCCTGACAATATTCCCAGTTACCTCCTAAATAGCATAAAACATAACCTGACATTGTCACTTGAAGCACTCTTCAACTACAGATTCAAAACAGGTTATGTGCCAGGTGAATGGAGGTCCACAACAGTCATCCTTCTTCATAAGGGTGGACCATCAGCTGACCCCAGGAACTACAGATGCATCAGTCTTGACAAGTCTTGTATACAAAGCTATGGAAAAAATTATTGTGGAAATGATCAAGGACATTGGCAAACTACAGACACTAGACCTATTCCAGTTTGGCTTCATTAAGAGAAGGTCTTACCTGCTTAACTTGTTGACATATTTGAGAGGGTTGCCATGGCTATAAATGAGGTGTAAATAGTGCATGCCACTTCCCTTGACTTGGCCAAGGTGTTCGATACAATACCCCACTCAAGTATTGTTGTCAAACTATCAGAACTAGGCATAAATCCCAACATAACTCACTGGATTGCAGGTTGGCTCACAGACAGGACCCAAGAAGTCAGGATCAGTGACAGCACCTCCACCAAGAGACTAGTGACCAGTAGTGGGTCCCAAGGCTCCTTGTTGGGCCTGCTCCTGTTTTAATATCTCCCTTTCTGTGTGTATGTGTCTGTATATATATGTGTGTGTGTGTGTGTGTGTGTGTGTGTGTGTGTATATATGAAATATTTCCTTTCCATGGGGATTGTGTAATCTCAGAGTTAGTATTTATAATTAGCCAGGGGTGTGGGGGGATAATTAGTAGGGCATATAAAGTATTGCATGATAACTATAAAAATCAAAGGAGGTTGGAAAGATCACAAAGAAACAGGGAGAGGATAATTGTTGTTGTTGTTTGTCTTTCGGCTTGGGGTCGCCACAGCAGAATGCCAGTCCGCTAATTATTGGCAGTAGATTTTCATGAATGCCGAGGTGCCAGCTCGACGTCCAACCTTCAATGAAGGCACGCCCATTGACGTATGTCTTTTGAACGACACCCAACCGCGGGGAGGACATGCAGACTGCATTCTCCGCACTCCAGCCGAAAATCGAACAGAACTTCTTGCTGTGAGGCAACAATGCTACCACTGTAAGGTTCCCAAGTATACAGCAAAATCTAGTAGATTTAGTATCACTGGCTGTTGTTTCTCAGTTTCTGTTTTCACACTCAGAGAGAGGAAGTTAAGCTGTTGATCACTGTGCTACTATCTTGGAAGTTTGCTTCTCAGAGTCTTCAGTTGAAAGACCCCGGCTGTTCTCAGCCCAAGACAGATCACAGACACAAGCTAGAGAGGAAATCAACCCAAAAATCCAATAAATCTAGTTAGAAAGTGTAGCAAATCACAGATGTTCATCGTGTTTCACTGCTGCAGTCATTACACTTGGGTTATCCTGCCGTCAGGTGGTCCCGCAGTCGGCCAGAGTTCCAAAGTCTTGGTCCGGCGTCGGTTGCTGTCGCTTCTTCCCTGACATCAGTGCGCCAGGGGTATATAAGATGCAGCCAATGCCATTTTCTTCAGTCTTTCTTGCCGCGCGGTGCCCGAAGCAAAAGCAGTTCGCAAGTGCTGGTCGGCTGACTTCTGAGATTTTCAATTCGAATTTCAGAACTAAAGTCTTCTATAAAGCTAAGTACCCCATTGGGGAAACTTTTTCTTGCCTCAGACCGATGTCAGTAAAAGTTAATAATTGTATTTCTTGTGGGAAGCAAATACCTCATAAGGATTTTCATTCTTACTGTATCCCATGCCTAGGCCCAGACCACAACATCACTGGTTGTCGGTTTTGTGCTAGGTTTAACAAGCGCACTATTAAACGTCGGTTTGATTTTGCCCGACATTATTTTGGCAGAAAATTAAATTATACCATGCCGTTGGAACAACCGACGTCCGGGATACACAAAAAGCGCAAAGACAAAGACAGGCATCTGAGGCCCAAAACTGACGACAAAGCCTCTTCTAGGCCAGTCGCCGGTTCTCCGGTTTTCAACGAGGTGCCTTCACAGCCCCTGATGACCGCTTCTTTAGAACCACAGGCTGCCTTCGACTCCCATGTGGAGATGGCTGGGTCTCCGGATACTCAAGATTTAGGCCCTACCGAAACTAACCCTTCAGAGGGATCCAGAGCAGCTGAACAACCCTCAGCTTCAGAGGGTGTATTCAGACCTACTCAACTAACCATCAAATCTTCTGCCAAGTCTAAAACACCTTTAAAAACAAAGAAGCAAGTTCAGCATTCACCAGGACAGGCCTCCATGCCTAAGAAACAGATGCTAAAAATGGCCGAAGACTTAATTATTCTGATCAGGGGTTCCCATCCCCCTCCTGATAAAAGGCCTAGATAGGATGCAGACTATGACTCATCTGACCAGGTGTCCATTTCTTCGGATTCCTCCTCAGTTCAGGGATACTCTTTACCCCCCTATGAGGATTCTGATGCTGAAGAATCAATTCCTTTAGCCTCTCCTCCAGAGGACTACTCTTTTGGGGAAACTTTACATACAATGAGGGAGCATTTCCATTGGGAGGGCCAGGATTACTCAGAATCCAAGAAAAGGCTCAGAGATTTTCTTTTATTGCCTCAACACAGACTCCTTGCTATTCCGCCAATGTTAGACATTGTGGATGATGTGTACTCTGAATCCAGTTTAAACCCTGATTCTTTGCCTCCTGCTCCAGTCAAACCAGACAGATACTACAGAGTCCCTGACTCTCACAAATTTCTTTTTAAAAGCCCTGTTGCTGACCCTAAAACTATTTCCCAGGGTCCCAAAGGGGTAAAGGCCTCTACAGCTAAAAATCCAGTTCCCTCTGACAGGGATTCCAGAGCATTAGACAGATGGGGGAAGAAAGTATACAGATCTGCAACTTTCGCTCCTCTTCTGCTATTGAAATAATGAACAACCTCTGAGTGAAAAAGACACTTTAATCCAATAATGTAAAAAAATCTTTAAGCTTCCTCACAGCTTTTCTTCGGTACTATAATCAACCAACTTCTTCAGAACAACGGAAACGTCACCAGACCTCCACCTGTTTAAATACCTTACGCTGAATAAAAATTCAAAATACACTTTGTATAAAAAGAATATTATTCTTGTTTAAAAACATAAAAAATTAAAACATCTGATAAACATCTTAGAATAATCACCAATATAACATCAATATATTAACATATATGTTATCATCTCCTTGGAAGGGCAATACACGTTAATGAAAGGTGTCAACTAAGATAAATTGAAAATTATTGAATAAATTAAATGAATAAATGGATGCGTTTACTTAAACGTAAACTACTACTATAAACCTTCATTTTATTATTTATAACTCAATGTAGATACCCATAGACCACTATTGGACCCTTATTAAATGTACTTCATCTAACTAAACTCTTCAATTTTAATATACAAGAAATGGAAATTCTGTCATTTAACCCCGGATAATGACATGTGTCTAATCTCAATTGCCAAAACAATTCACGTTCCTCTAAAATAAGGGAATCAACTGCCCCCTTACCCTCTTGCTGAACATGATCAATAGCCATGAAAGAAAAAGAATGGCAAGGGTGTTCACTGACATGTTTCGCCAAGGCATTATCTACCTTCCCCTTTCTAATGGCATAAGTGTGTTCATAAATACGCTCATAGAGTTTTCTGTCGGTCTTGCTGACATAGAAAACAGGACAGCAGATACAGCGTGCTAGGTCTCTGACTACAAAGGATGATCCCACCGTTATATATTTACAATAGCGGCACATATTACATTTATGCATACCAGGTCTCATTGGTGGACATTCAACGTTAGATTCCAAAATACCTTTGAGATTTTTGCCCCTCCTAAATGTTATTTTTGGGGGAGTCTTTTAATATAGCTCTACATGTTCCATCATTTCTAAGATGACTCCAATTCTTAAGAATAATTGAAATTATATTTGTTACATCTACATTGTACGTGAGAATTAAATTACAAGGGTGAATGACTTTATCTGTATTATTAGAGAAATAGTTAGACTCATTCACTCTGGAGGTATTTAATAAGGGTGTATAAATGCCCGCTAACCATTTATTATGAACCTCACATACCAATTCCAAAATCAAATCGGTCGGATAACCTCTTTTTATGAAAAGGTTCTCCATGTATTTACATTCCTTAACAAAATCACTATCCCTAGTCACCATTCTCACTGCCCTCACCAGTTGACCCTTTATGACAGACTTTTTTTGAGAGAAAGGGTGACTACTATCAAACTGGAGGTAGCTATTCGAGAATGTTCCTTTTCGATGAATTCTTGCTATATAGGAATTGATTTTAGTGTCCTTTGACAATTCAACATCCCAATATGAAATATTGTTCCCATTCATACTGGAGGTAAATTTTAAAAATTCAGTCGAAGAATTAAAATGATACAAAAATTCTTCTACCATAGTTTTGTCACCCTGAATAATGATGAAAATATCATCCAGAAAACGTGTATACAAAGAAATTTTCTCTCTGAATAGGATAAGGGTAAATACATATTCCCTCTCCCAAAATTACATCACCATATTGGCTACATTGGCACCACAAGGGGATCCCATCGGTACCCCTACTTTTATCAAGTCAGTGTGGAAGGCAGTCCCCTCAACCAATCCTGTAGGATACTGCCAGGACCTTAATCCTTTAGGAACCACTTTCGCTTGTTTACATTCGTTAAAATAAGCTATTTCCAAATTGAACGTCCTTAATTTCATCAAACTCTGATCAAAACTGTTTAATTTAGATGGCAAGTCAATAAGATCCGACGTACCTGGATGGGTATCAGTGGATTCTTGGTTATCACGTAAAGACACAGGGCGGCTAAGCCATGTAGACAAATCGACAAGGACACACAAAGGATTTGCATTAGACCACTGACTTGATAAAGCTTTTTGACAGACATGGTTTTGAATTGATAGACTGTATTCAACATCATTATCAACTAACAGCTGATATTTTGATTAAAGAAGTAACTAAGTTAGATATGGAAATTTGAAATTATTTGAATTTCCATCGATACTTGTTTGAATATGAAAGATCTTTCAAAAATATCGACCAACATATCAATAAGATCACACTTAATAAAATTAAAAGCTTAATAGAGACATCAAAGCCTATGAGGAGGGTATGGCCTACCCCAAACCCCCTTCTTCCCAGGGCAATTATTTATCCCTTAATACTAAAACTGTGGAGAGAACAAATAACTCTATTTTACAAGAAAGATCCTATTCTAATGACTTCACTTCTGGGGATAATGCCAATTCTTTTGAGGAAGGAGTAGTAAGACGGAGTGACCGGTTGGCTCAACAACATTGTGTCAACCATCCCGACCAGGAGTTGGATAGGCTAAATTTTCAAAATCCAGCCTCCCAGCAATCCTCCCGCTAGGGCCGGAAAGCCAGAAACAAATCGAGGAACAGGAGGAATTAGTTGTCTTCCAGTATGGGGATGAACCAGTTATTGGAAGGACTTGTACCATCATTACTAACTCTGATGCAGACTTTAATATTTATAATTTTTCTGATTTTCATTTTCCCAGTGTTCTTGTAGAACTGTTGGCTAAGGGTCTATCTTTCGTCCCTTCTAGAAGGATGGATTTAGTAAAGACCTTATTGAAACTAAAATTATTCATCAGAAAGTTACATTTACAGTTCTTTTTGGGACCTAACACTGGAGACATGAATCCTTTCAGCATCCCTAGTACATTTAATCCACCTTTATGTCCAGCTTTGGAAATTTTTGAGCAGATCTGTGAACTGGATATTCGTTATTTACTAAGCCAAGCTCCTTCCCCTAGATTTACATCGAATGTTAAGGAGGAAGAGAGGGAACTTTTAAATTTATTATGCCAAGCCCCGGTTAGAGTTATGAAACCCGATAAGGGAGGAGGCTTGGTGGTAATGAATTATAGTAATTATACTGAGAGAATGGAGAAAATCTTGGCCAGTGATACTTATATAGAAATATCAAGGAGTGAGTTGAATGGGGGTCTCCGGCAAATTGCTAGTTATTATAATGATATGTTTATTAACAATACGATAGACCTTCATTTACTCAATTACATATCCACCCCAGCACCCAAAATCCCTATCATCTTTGGTTCTCCCAAAATTCATAAAAATATGGAGGACCCTCCTTTGCGTCCTTTGGTTAGTGCTCGTGGAAGTATAACCTATGCAGCCGCCAAAGTCATTGATTCTATTTTGAAGAAGTATGTAGTGACTGAAACACAAATTTCCAAGGATTCATGGTCCTTTTTGTCTAGAGTAAATGAAATCCCATATAGAGAAGATAGCATGTTCCTGACCATAGATGTTAGAGACTTGTATTCCTCTATTCCACACAATGTGGCACTAGAATGGATACCAATTTTGATGAATATCCAAGGGGTGCCAATAGAAGAGATCCAGTTAGTAACAGAATTGCTGGATATTGTTTTACCGAGCAATTATGTAACCATTAATAGATGGTACTACCTGCAGAAAGTAAGGGTACCGATGGGATCCCCTTGTGGTGCCAGTGTAGCCAATATGGTGATGGCATTTTGGGAGAGGGAATATGTATTTACCCATATCCTATTCAGAGAGAAAATTTCTTTGTATACACGTTTTCTGGATGATATTTTCATCATTATTCAGGGTGACAAAGCTGTGGTAGAAGAACTTTTGTATCATTTTAATTCTTCGACTGAATTTTTAAAATTTACTTCCAGTATGAATGGGAACAATATTTCATATCTAGATGTTGAATTGTCAAAGGACACTAAAATCAATTCCTATATAGCAAGAATTCATCGAAAAGAAACATTCTCAAATAGCTACCTCCAGTTTGATAGTAGTCACCCTTTCTCTCAAAAAAAGTCTGTCGTAAAAGGTCAACTGGTATGGGCAGTGGGAATGGTGACTAGGGATAGTGATTTTGTTAAGGAATGTAAATACATGGAGAACCTTTTCATAAAAAGAGGTTATTCGACCGATTTGATTTTGGAATTGGTATGTGAGGTTCATAATAAATGGTTAGCGGGCATTTATACACCCTTATTAAATACCTCCAGAGTGAATGAGTCTAATTATTTCTCTAATAATACAGATAAAGACATTCACCCTTGTAATTTAATTCTCACGTACAATGTAGATGTAAAAAAATATAATTTCAATTATTCTTAAGAATTGGAGTAATCTTAGAAATGATGGAACATGTAGAGCTATATTAAAAGACCCCCCAAAAATAACTTTTAGGAGGGGCAAAAATCTCAAAGGTATTTTGGAATCTAACGTTGAATGTCTACCAATGAGACCTGGTATGTATAAATGTAATATGTGCCGCTATTGTAAATATGTAACGGTGGGATCATCGTTTGTAGTTAGAGACCAAAAATACAAAATACAAGGTAAACTTAATTGTTCTAGCCCAGGTGTTGTTTACCTAGCATGCTGTATCTGCTGTCCTGTTTTCTATGTCGGCAAGACCGACTGAAAACTCTATGAGAATACTTATGAACACACTTACGCCATTAGAAAGGGGAAGGTAGATAATGCCTTGGCGAAACATGTCAGTGAACACCCTTGTCATTCTTTTTCTTTCATGGCTATTGATCATGTTCAGCAAGAGGGTAAGGGGGCAGTTGATTCTCTTATTTTAGAGGAACATGAATTGTTTTGGCAATTGAGTTTAGACGCATGTTATTATCCTGGGTTAAATGACAGAATTTCCATTTCTTGTATATTAAAATTGAAGAGTTTAGTTAGATGAAATACATTTAATAAGGGTCCAATAGTGGTCTATGGGTATCTACATTGAGTTATAAATAATAAAATGAAGGTTTATAGTAGTAGCTTACGTTTAAGTAAATGCATCCATTTATTCATTTAATTTATTCAATAATTTTCGATGTATCTTAGTTGACACCTTTCATTAATGTGTATTGCCCTTCCAAGGAGATGATAACATCTATGTTAATATATTGGTGTTATATTTGTGATTATTCCAAGATGTTTATCAGATGTTTTATTTTTTTCTGTTTTTAAACAGAATAATATTCTTTTTTATACAAAGTGTATTTTGAATTTTTATTCAGCGTAAGGTATTTAAACAGGTGGAAGTCTGGTGACGCTGTTTCCATTGTTCTGAAGAAGTTGGTTGATTATAGTACCAACGAAAAGCTGTGAGGAAGCTTAAAGATTTTTTACATTATTGGATTAAAGTGTCTTTTTCACTCGGAGGTTGTTCATTATTTCAATAGCAGAAGAGAAGCAAAGGAGTGTCTGTGTTCTGTGTTGGTTGGTACGGAGTGTGTGCACGTACTTAGTTTGTGGACATCTGCAACTTTAGCAATGAGGGCCTTAAGTTGCCAGTTTCACGTGCTTAAATATCAGCAATATTTAATGTCTCAATTAAAACAAAAAATGCTTCCAAATTCAGATCTTCCTGACTATAAGGAAATGCAGGATTTATTGCATGCAGCTGAACAAGTGGGTAAACATACTTTGCAATGTGGTTTTGATTCATTAGAGGCCTCTTGTAGAGCAGCAGTTACAGGGTCTGTCATTCAAAGGCATGCTTGGTTAAAAGAGCAAAGTTTACCAGATCATGTTAAAGCAAAATTATTGGATGCACCTATGCAGCAGGATGTCTTATTTGGAGTTAAGGCAGAAGAGGTATTAAAGAAAATGGAGGATAAGGCAAAATCTATGCAAACGGTGAAGGATTTCTTACAGGTTCAGCTTCCTCGATTTAGCAGAAATTGGCCATCAAAAAATTGGTCCTTTCCAGTTACAGACAGACCTCAAAGGGGCAGATACAGACGTCCAAGAGGCAGAAGTCAGCCACAAGGTTCATACAGGCCTCGACAATGGGGTGCTTCAGCCCAGAAAGGAGGGGAAGACTGGCCACAACCTTATAGAAAACAGTCCCAATGACTTCCCCCTTCAGCTGCCAAGCACTTCTCTCTTGGCAGCCCCCTTGGGGGGGAAACTAGCACTTTTCTCTCACAATTGGCATATAATCACCCCAGACAAATGGTTCTCAATATTGTATCTCAAGGTTACAGGTTCCACTTTCACACTTTGCCAAGGTTAAAAGGAATGCCAAACCTGCCACCAAATCAATGGGCAGAGGCTCAAAGACAAATTACAGCACTCATGGACATGAGAGCTATTTAAAAGGTACCAACACAGGAGCAAGGACAAGGATTTTACTCAAGACTCTTTCTGGTTCCCAGAAAGGACAAAGCCTAGAGGCCCATTCTGGATCTTTCTTCTCTAAATACTAACCTGGATGTTCCAAAATTCATAATGTTGACACTACAGCAGCTTCTTCCCATGCTGGGCAAGAAGTCTTAGCTCGTAACGTTGGCTCTCAAGGAGGCATACCTGCATGTCCCTATCAGACAAAATTGCAGAACATACCTCAGATTCTTAGCAGGTTCAACACATTACCAATTCTCTGCACTGCCCTTTGGCTTATCTACTGCACCCAGGGTTTTCACAAAATGCCTGGCACCAGTAATTGCATTTTGCAGACAAAAGGGGATTCAAATATACCCATACTTGGACGACTGCCTTATTCAAGCAGAAAGCAAGGACATTCTTCTAAAGCATCTGGCATTTGTAAAAAGCTTGCTAAATTGCCTGGGGTACACAGTAAACCAAAAGAAGTCAAAACTAGTGCCTTCACAAGAGATAATATTCCTGGGTGCCAGCTTAAATACAATGGCCCAGATGGCTTATCTCACGCCAGACAAACAAGGACAACTGACTCAATACTTTCAATTGATGGCAACAAAAACCCAACTCCCTGCAAGAAAAATTCTGCAGGCCTTGGGGTTCATGGCATCTTGCATACTACTAATTCCATATGCCAGACTGCATATGAGGAAATTACAGCGGTACCTAAAGAATGTTTGGTCTCAACACTGTCACAGTTTGGAAACAGTGATACCACTTATTCGTTGCCTACAACAAGAGTTTCGATAGTGGGCACAGGCATGTCACCTAAACAAGGGACAATCTTTCACTCAGCCCTCAGCCAGTCAGACACTGACAACAGATGCTTCGGATTACTCCTGGGGAGCAGAAATGGCAGGAAAATGTATTCAGGGCAAGTGGACCACAGAACAAAGGCATCTTCACATCAATCAAAAAGAGATGTTAGCTGTACAAAATGCCCTAACAGCCTTCAAGGACCTCTTACATCCAGGACAACTACTACTAAAGACAGACAACACCACAGTTATGTGGTACATAAACAAGCAAGGGGGCACTCATTCATACCCCCTCTGCAGGCAAGCCATGACCTTGTGGAATACAGCTCTAACCTTTCAAGTTCATCTGCAAGCACAATTCCTGCCAGGAGAGAAAAATACTCTGGCAGACGACTTAAGCAGAAACATCATGGATCCACACGAGTGGAAATTAAATCCACAAATATTCAACATGATAGCACAAAAATGGTGGAGGCCGGACATAGATCTGTTTGCCTCCCCACTGAATTGCCAGCTACAGAAATTCTGCACAAGGACTTACCACACACAAGCATGGAAAGTGGATGCTCTCTCATTCAGCTGGAAAAACCTACAATTATATGCTTTCCCACCTCTGCTTCTCCTTTCGAAGGTACTCCTAAAAGCTAGACAAGAAAAGCCAAAAATGATCCTGATTGCCTCAGACTGGCCACGCCAGCACTGGTACCCAATCTTAAAGAACTTAGCTCAGGGCCCACCTTGGATTTTACCTCAAGTTCCGCACCTTCTGATTCAGCAAAACAATCAGATATTTCACAGCCAGCTCAAAACATTAAACCTGGCTGCGTGGCAGATTACTTAATAAAACAGACTACTCCTCTAAATAAAGCTGTGATGGATGTAATTTTGGAGTCCAGGAGGCCTAGCACCAGGAAATTCTACTCAGAGAAGTGGAAGAGATTCTGTGCCTGGAACCAGGATCAAGGCCTTGACCCTCTTGTCTCCAACATTCCTCAGATACTACAATATTTGACTGAGATGCTGGACAAAGGCCTATCATTTTCATCTATTAAAATCCACGCCTCTGCCATCTCTGCTCATTACAACACAGATCCACCAATTTCCTCGCATCCTTTACTTAAACAGTACCTCAGAGGGGTTAAAAACATAAGACCACCCAGTAGAGCACCAACTCCAACTTGGGACCTCAATTATGTCTTTGAGAAATTAACTTTACCACCTTTTGAACCAGCAAATTCAGCAGAATTAAAATATGTTTCATGGAAAACTGCTCTGCTCTTGGCAATAACTTCAGCATGAAGAGTTTCAGAGTTACAGGCACTAACGGCAGTGGAACCTTTCATCATTTTTCATCAAGACAGGGTGTCTTTAAGAACAAACCCTACTTTTATGCCAAAGGTGGTATCAAGTGTGGCCCTAAACCAAACTATTCATTTGCCAACATTCTATCTAAATCCCCAGAATAAAGGTGAGAGACTTCTGCATACTTTGGACATACACAGACAGCTACGCTACTATTTGGACAAAACAAAAGCCTTCAGAAAAACTGAACAACTGTTTGTAGCATATGCTGCAGGATCACAGGGGAAAGCTATTTCAAAACAGGCCATTTCCAAATGGATAGGACACTGCATACGTTTCTGCTACACACAACATGGAAAAACTGTACCTAGCAACATCAGGTCTCACTCCACCAGAGCTACAGCCACCTCAACTGCCTACCTCAGAGGATATTTTGGAAGCAGAAACTTGGAGTTCAGTGCATACCTTTACCAAGCATTACCGCCTGCCTCTTTACTCAAAATCCAGAGCTGGCTTCACCACTGCAGTGCTGCAGGGCCTTATAGCCACACCGAATGCTTTTTAGTTCCAGCCTCCCAACCTCAGCTTTGGGATTCTACCCAAGTGTAATGACTGCAGCAGTGAAACACGATGAACATAAACACAGTTTTGTACCTACCATAAATGTAGATGTTCGAGTGTCTTCACTGCTGCAGCCCAGGTTACCCACCCTCCATCCCCACTATTTTTCCTGGGACTTATCTGTATCTCACTACCTTTACAACCTATTTGGTGTATTTGCTTGTAATTGAAATAATTGGTTTTCATTTTTTATGTTGTTGTTATTAGCAATGTATATTGCCTACCTGTTGGGGGGCACCTGACATCTGGGGCAAGAAAAACTGAAGAAAATGAAGTCAGCTGCATCTTATATACCCCTGGCGCACTGACGTCAGGGAAGAAGCGACAGCAACCGATGCTGGACCAAGACTTTGGAACTCTGGTCGACTGTGGGACCACCTGACGGCAGGATAACCCAAGTGTAATGACTGCAGCAGTGAAGACACTCGAATATCTACATTTATGGTAGGTACAAAACTGTACTTTCTCTCACTACTGTGGCATTGTGCCACAGGTCTAAAGTTGGTGATAGGAAGGAAACTTAGAAGTTTAACTTTTACAGATGGGCAGGGGAACCTGTAGTTACTGTAGCAACCAGGCAATAGTAGTAGGTTGAGCAGTACTTATTCTAACAATGGAAGGTGGGGGGTGAGCTATAATAAATAAGCATTGAAATCAACAGTGGTTGTAACAAACAGAAAGCTCTAATCCCATCTTAAACAGTATACCTAATCTTTTCAACAGAACTTAAGCATACACAGTTTGTATGGGCACGGATCCTGAAACAAAACTCACAATACTGCCATTATCACAATTCTCCCACTATTGCAAATACAATTGCAAAACTACATCAGACCAAGTGACTATTCTGAACACTGCTAGCATTTTATACATTTGTAAAGTTCTACACTTTTTATGGCAATTAACTTCTGCTGATCAGTGCATGTAAAGAAGAGCTACTGCCCCTTAAACCCTAGCCAGCTATACGGAAATTAGCACTACCATTCTGGATACAATACTTCACAGGAACTGTAGATGGTCGCTGCATTTGTAGGGACCAACACCTTCAACCTCCCACCACTTTCTATTACCAGTTTTGTGCAGGAAAAGTATGAAAACATACTACAAAACTGCCATATAAGTTAACCTTCTGAAGTGCCTAAATGCTTTAATTTTCAGCTTTTCAGCATAGAGAGCAGTTGTATCGGAGTTTTATTTGTCCTGATATTATCACCTGAACCTGCTCAACTGTACTGAGGGGTGTTTAAGGTCTATGTAGGCAGGATATAGAAAGACTTGAGTGGGGTTCAGTACTGCACATCCTGGAATCTGCCTGACAACAGAATCACACAGATTTTATTAGGACTTAACACCATCTATACTGTGATTAAAGCATTTGACCATTCGTAAGCTAATACACAGCAAGTCACTGCTTGTACCTCTATAAAAAAATATCTGAAATGTCACTAATGTGGGAATATGCCCCCTGTTGGGTATTTTTGCAACCCCCAATGATATATATATATATATATATATATATATATATATATATATCTATATATATATATATATATATATATATATATATATGTATATGTAGATATATATATATATATATATGTGTATATATATATATATATATATATATATATATATATATATATATATAATATATATATATATATATACATATATATATATATTTATTCAGGCTGGGTGAATGAGTGACCCACAAAAAATGCTTTTTTTTCACTGTAAGTATTACAAAGGTATAGTGTAACCTGCACAGTTGTCTTCCTTTTGACATCTAACATCTTTTTGTAAGCTGATTTTAAGCTGAGATGTCAAAATGCTTATGTGTGTTTGTTGATCACTGTTGAGTGACAATTCACATTTAAACTTAGTAGTGTTTCCATATGATCTTTAACTTGGCTACAACTCTAGTCTGAAAAGGGCATAATTGTAATCATGTACCCCCCCCCCCAAGTTAGACTGTGAAGAAGTGGGTGTGGTCTGTGTGACTGACATGCCAAATAGCTGTAATGTCATATTCAAATGATGTATGATCGACAGACATGCAGATCTGCCAGTAATATCATCCATACTTTAGTTATCAGTTGGCACATATGGAAATGGCCCATGCACAAATGATTTGTGAATACCCATAAGATTGTGACACCCCCCTTTTTTAATAATTTGCCAGTTTAAATGTATATTGGTTTGTATTTTACATTCCATTTTTCTGGCATCTTTGGTAAATGTGTCTATTTATGAGGATAGTGCTTTGTGCTGCTTCCTTGGGTGTGTGTGCTGCTTATGTATTAGAAAATCTGCGTCTCATATTAATCTCAGTTTTTAAGTATTTTATTATACAGAGTTCATAAGAATGTTTGTCCAATACATTATTTTGTATTATTTATTATTTCAGTGCATATTTAGCGCTATGTTATTATTGCTTCCTCGCAGTAATAACATAGTGCTAAAGTATAGGCATTTGTGTTACCTGCTGCTGTTGTATTTTCCTCCATTTTGTTTTTACAGTAGTTCACTTGCTTAATATTTCCTCCAGTTTGTTTTTACAGTACTTCTCTCTCTCTCTCTCGTTTTCCATATTCATGGCTGTTTCCACATGTGGTTTGCTATAATTAAGAATGGCTTATTTTTATTAGTGCATGTTATACCATATTCATGCCTTATACCTTAAAGGTCTTCATGTAAGTTTCTGTGATAAGTTTATAGTTCATAGATATTTACTTGGCTAATAACTACAAGGGCCTTTTTAAGCCTAGCTATGCATCCCAAATGATCTCTGACAAGTTCTGGAACCCTGCTACACAGGGAAAGCAGGTGCTGAAGAGGAAAAGGTCCAAGGACTGGATGAACGCCCGGTTTACACCTCAGAGCAACAGCAGAAAATAAAATAAAACAGGCTGACCATGGCTGAACAAACTTCCAGATTCCAAATTCCGGGTTCCACAAGAATAAAACTTTAATAGGACAACAAGAGTAAGCGCTTTCGTGGTCCAACAACTGATCGCTTCTTCAGACTCATTAAAACATACATCAGAGCAGTGAATTTAAAATCCAAATACATCCAATCAGAGAACTAATGCTCTGTGACATCATACAGCATATTTAAAGACAAAAGACAATGCATATATAATATAATAACAATGTATATAGATAACATATCTTATAAATATTTTTAGTTAAAAATGTCATTGCATTTTAAAAATGATGGAATAAAAATATTCAGTGTTTCAAAGGTCTGGATTTTAAAAATGGTTTTAGAGAGTCTGCACTATTTAGCCCAGGGAGTTTATCTGCTTGGAGTTGCAGGATCCATTTCTGTTCTGCCTCTTCCACTTTATTCTTAATGTCCCCTCCTCTGTTATTTTTACTAATTATTTTTATCACCATGAAGTTAAAAATGTGTTGTGAATTTTCTGCCTGTACATGTTTAGCCAAAGCACTAGTATCTTTCTTATTTGTTATGTCTCTCAAATGTTCAAGCACACGTTCTTTAAGGCATCTATCAGTTTTGCCTATATAGAATGCAGAGCATCTGGTGCAGAAACTAAAATAAACTAGGTGATGTGTTTTACAATCAGCATAAAAATTAACTTCAATGGTAAAGGTTAGAGTGGGATGTTTATAGACATATTTTTTGTATAAATAATTACAGGCCATACCGTTTCTGCAGGGAAAGGTCCCTATTCTTTGTGATAATACTGGTTGTTTTGAGGAACTTGATTTATAGCAGAGCTGTCTTTTTAAGGATTTCTTATTTATGAATGAAAACTTAAGTTTATCTTCTAAGACATTATGTAACTCTGGTACTGAATGCAAAATATTCCAATTCTTTTCAATAATGCCACAAAATCTCCTCGTATCATTTGAATAAGTTATTGGGAATCTAACTTTCATTTTATTACCATCTTGTATATTATTTTCTTCTTCAACTGTTTCTGAGAAGTAGGGTTTACATCTGTTAGCTCGTTTTTCGTTCATACTCTTAATGCTACTATTGATGTCCCTGTTACTGTAGCCTCTGTCTTTAAACTCCTTCTTTAAAGCTGTAACTGTATCATTTAAGCCTTCATTAGTGTTGTGTAATCGACTAGCTCTCATGAACTGTCCTTTTATGACATTCTTATGTGCTGGATGCATACTCACCTTGTGTAAAATGCTGTTTTTGCGTGTAGGTTTCCTGTACATTTCTGTGACTATCTCATTTAAATGTGTCTTCCTAACAGAGACATCCAAAAATTCAATAATTTCATGGGAATATTTATATGTGAATCTAGGGAATTCTGTGGTACTATGTAAATAATCTAATAAGCATTGCAATTCTTCAGTGGTACCCCCCACAACAAAAAAAACCTCATCTACAAACCGTGTGTACCATAAGATTTTTTCTGTATACATATTACTGTTTAATACAAATTAATTTTCCCATGCTACTAATACTAAGTTGGCGTAGCTGTTTGCGCACGCCGTGCCTATTGCTACGCCGACTTTCTGTAGATAGAATTTCTCACTGAATATGAAAACATTATTATCCAATATAATGTCCAGTAATTCACAGATCAAATTAATTTTAGCGCTATTATATATCTGTTTTTCATTCAATATAGCACGTATTCTTTCAATGCCCCAATGGTTTGGTATTACTGTAAATAAGGAAGTGATATCCATAGTCACAAAAATATATTCTACATCCAAAGTTGATACTCTACTATATAATAATCTCAAAAATGCTTTGGTGTCCTTGAGTACAGTGTCACACAAAGCTAATATCGGATGTAGGCATTTTTCAACATAAATAGATGCAGCTTCTGTGACCCATCCTTTACTTGAGACTATGGGTCTCATGGGGGGATGACTTATATGCTTATGTACCTTCAGTAGTCTGTAGATAATAGGTACGGTGGGGTACTCTTAATTGAAAGTATTCAAAAAGTTCTTCAGAGATTTGTTTGGTAACTAGAACGTCAAAAATAAAGACAAACACTCTGTCAATAATACCTTTTACTTGTCTTTCATTTGTAGACAAATAGGTCTCTGCATCATTCAACAGCTCCATCATTTTCTGAATATAAAACACTTTATCCATTACCACTATGCTGCCCCCTTTGTCCGCTGGCCTTATTTCAATGCTTTGGGACACCTTTAATTGTATTAGTGCTTCAGTTTCTGGTTCAGTTAAATTATAAAATGCAGGTAAACTATCTTGGGCATACATAGATCTAATCTCATTTTCACAGACTTTGGTAAAGGTTTCTATAACCGGATGTGGCTTAGGTACATATACACTAGGCTGTTTAAACATATTCAATTGAACAGATCCAGTGTCCTTAAGTATTGTTTTAAGAGTTAAAGTACGAGAAAATATTTTCAATTCTTTCAATATGTCTTTTTTGAGAGACATAGCAAATAAGAAAGATACTAGTGCTTTGGCTAAACATGTACTGGCAGAAAATTCACAGATCAGTTGTTGGATCGTGAAAGTGCTTACTCTTGTTGTCCTATTAAAGTTTTATTCTTGTGGAACCTGGAATTTGGAATCTGGAAGTTTGTTCAGCCATGGTCAGCCTGTTCTATTTTATTTTCTAAAGCAGGTGCTGACTTTGTGGGAACATGGGTGAAATTCTTGGCTAGACTTAGTGCCTCCAGGCCAATAACCTAGTATCTTCCTATGAACTCTTGATAGGTTTAAGCAGGGGTTTGGGGGAAGAAACATTTATACTGTTGTTATACATACATACATACATAAATATACGCACACATTTATAGATATATTTATATATATATAGACACACACACTTTTATTGTTATATTTATATACATTGTTTAATTCACTTAAACTTAGGCTACATCAAGGATCAGCTCTGAGCCCTTTTTTATTTGTAATGGTGATGGACAGGTTGACATACAAGATCAGACAGGTGTCCCCGTGGACTGTGATGTTTGCAGATGACATTGTGATCTGTAGTGAGAGTAGGGAACAGGTGGAGGACACCCTGGAGAGGTGGAGATATGCTCTAGAGAGAAGAGGAATGAAGGTCAGCAGGGCTAAGACAGAATATATGTGTGTGAATGAGAGGGAGGATAGAGGAATGGTGAGGATGCAGGGAGTAGAGGTGGCGAAGGTGGATGAGTTTAAATACTTGGGATCAACAGTTTAGAGTAATGGTGAGTATCGAAGAAAGGTGAAGAAGGGAGTACATGCAGGATTGAATGGGTGGAGAAGAGTCTCAGGAGTGATTTGTGACAGATAAGTACCAGTAAGAGTGAAAGGGAAGGTCTACAAGATGGCAGTGAGACCAGCTATGTTATATGGGTTGGAGACAGTGGCATTGACAAAAAGGCAGGAGACAGAGCTGGACATGGCAGAGTTAAAGATGTTAAGATTTGCACTGGGTGTGATGAGGGTGGACAGGATTAGGTATATAAGTATATTAAAGGGTCAGCCCACATTGGAATGTTTGGAGACAAAGCCAGACAGGCAAGATTACGTTGGTTTGGACATGTGCTGAGGAGGGATGCAGAGTATATTGGGAAAAAGATGCTAAGGATGAAGCTGCCAGGTAACAGGAAAAGAGGAAGGCCTAAGATAAGGTTTATGGATGTGATGAGAGAGGACATGCAGGTGGTTGGTGTGACAGAGCAAGATGCAGAGGACAGGAAAAAATGGAAACAGATGATCCGCTTTGGCAACCCCTAACGGGAGCAGCCAAAAGAAGAAGAATTCACTTAAACTTAGGCTGTACTGACTTGATGAATACTCATGAGGCTGATAAGGCCATCACCATAAATATTCATTAACCATATCTACTGTCATCGGGTTTTGTGTGTTTGGCGGAGTCTGCTACTGCCCGTCTGGTGGGGGGGGTGTACTACGATACAATCGTGACCTGAAAAGCTGTTGTTTAATTAACTGTGCAGGGTTAGAAGTAAGATTTAATTCCTTTTTCACCAAAGACACTTTACTCATTGTAACCACTGATGCCTGACAAGATAATAGAAGGTGATGTGGAAGTATTAGGCATTGAAAATGCAGAATTGGTAAGTCAAAACACATGGACTTAATCAAGTCTCTGCAGATGACACCCTGGCTTGATTAATCCAAGTTAAAATAAAATTCAGGTTGTAACTATAAAAGTAAGAATTTTGGTACTTTTCCATTATTGGGGCAACAGTTATAATGTGCTTGGGTGATGTCAATTTCTGTGCTGCTTGGCTGTATGTTTTTGCAAGACTGACTGCCGTAAATGCCAGGGGAAACATATAGCATTGATACTTTCTCAGATATCCCAAGTCAGGCATTTCTTTAAGGAAAATAGACATGTTATGGCTCAAACCATACATGCAAAGCACTGGACTCCACTTATTTGACTGGTTTATGTTGTTTTGTTGTATATAAGGTGTCTTTGATGCAACTGTTTCAGGTAACTTAGCACATATTTTTGTCTTAAAATCTCAGGACACTTGCCGATCCCATCCCACTGACACCACTACCGACAATGGGATTTGGGACTGTACCGCAAAAGAGAGGGATAGAACATAACATTACACACACAGAGCAGCTTGTAGTCTGCTACAATGTGGCATCATCACATTCAGCAATGATAACAGGAACAGGCAAATGTGGTATTGAAGAAACGTGGCTTAAATAATTTCTTTACAGAAAAAAAAAGAAATCGCACAAATAAGAAAAAAAAATTTGTGCACAGTGCTGAACTCTGAATGAGCCTCATAACAACAGGCCAAAAACAGGGTCACTTATTTGTTCATATTACAAGGTGACCAGATAGTAGACCCTTACAATTAGTGATTCAGTAACTTATGTACCCTTAACCACAGGAAGATCAGTAAACATCGGGGGAGCATTGCTCCTTTTTAAGTATCCAAACCCTACTGTTATGCCTACATCATGGCAGCTGATATTTGAAAGGTATATTCCCCTGTCATTTTCTGGGATATGAGTGTAACCACACTATGTCCATCCAAAGTTCCAAATGTGCTGATTTTGCTGCTACTTTCGTTAAGCTTATCAGCAGTCCTTGAGGGTTAGAGTGCATTGCAAACTTTTCTACGAGACAAATATTTTTCTGCAAGAACATATAGAAGGCAGTAATGTTAAAAAAAGATGGTACTTCAGCTGTGTGATCATTGCGTGCACATGCGCATAGCGCGTTAGAACTGTTGCCCCGATAATGGAAAAGTACCAAAATATTTTGAAAGCAAAATAATTAAATTAGTCCACAGTCCCAGAAATAAGGGGTACTGTCCCTCAAAACACTGTACTAGCAAACAGATTTTAGAACACTAGAAGAGAAACCAACCTCCACCTTCTCAACGTACACACTGTAAATAAAACTGCCAGGTAAACACTGAGGTGACTACTTAAGAAATGGATCATCGTACCCCATTCATACATGCATTTTTCTAAAATGTACTGCGCAAACACTGGGCATATCTCTGAACTTACAATAGATCAAATTCAAGCCTACCCCGCCAAACAAATAACATGTCTTCCTTTGCCAGACATCCACAGTCAAAACCAACAACTACTGTCGCTGTCGATAATGTGGGGTATGGGAGTCTGGGCCCGGTACTGTGGGCGTCAGAATTGTGTGGTTCAGGATTCCGTAGGTATCCCGTATACAGCGGTTGAAGTGTTCATATATGAGTATAACATGGACCACAGCAATCACACATTCCGCCATGACCAACCTTTATGAACAAAGGATATGGAGAGTATATGCCTATACATTATTACAAATATGTGCTATGGACATGAGCCAATGATAGGGTTACCATCTGTGCCACTTTGCGAGGGACGGTCCCTCTTTGGGCGGTTGTGTCCTGACCAAGTATATTAAACGTGGCAAATGTCCTGAGATTGTAGGACATAATTATGTCCCATATGTAATGTAATAGTTTCATACAATAGTTCTTTCTGTATCTAAAATACCTACGTTACAAGAAACAGGATAAGCAACTAAACTGCTACAAGAGTAAGCTTATATTTAGGCAAGAAAGGAAAGTTCTATCCCTTGTACTGACTATGGGTTTGTGTTGGCCTGCAAAATCTGATGTGTGTCCCGAAAATGTCCCACTATGGCCATATGAAAAGTTGGCAACCCTAACCAAAGAGGGTCAGTCACCAACACAACTCCAATGACTGCAAATACCTATGACAGAAATACACAGCTTTCATGTAGCAACATTTGATTACATTCCGATGTATTGCCGAAAGGATTCAAGGACTAACATCACCTGCATGCTATACAGGAACCACTTAACAGTGCCTTAATGAATCAGCCTGCAATTACCATAGTATTAGTCCACTAAAGGACAGGTGTCCACATAGGGAAGGAACCCTCATGCACATATCGATTATAAAAGCAGTTTTTACACACCTGCATCTGCTATGTACACCCACCAACATCACCCCCACACCCAAACAAATTACAATACAAACTGTAATAACATCACAAATCATTCACTCACTGTATGACATCTGCAGAAGCCTTAACATACCTTGTCAGAGACACACTAACATGGCCCTATGTGAAATAGTTGCTGTTATACAATGGAACAGCTGCTGATGTTACAGGGTTTGTTTGCACTAATCCCGTTTCAGAGGGTTGTGTGTGCACTGGGAAGTGTTACCAATTACTGACTGACAGCACAGTATGATGCATATGTACACCATATCAAGGATGTGTGGTGAGCACACTGTAAACCACATAACAGTTCATGCATGGCCATACAGCCTTGAGCTGCCCAAACATCCTTGCCAGACTGAAACATCTGCAGAAGTATCAGGTACAAACAAACCCTGCATAAGTAGCAATGTTCTAAAATATAACAGCTGTACTCAGCTGTACTCACATGTAGAACAACATCTTCTAGCCATTACACACAATCCACAGGAGTCATAAAGCTAATATATATAGGTCTGTCTCTATATAGCTGTTGAAATACATCACAAACAACACATCCAGGCCATCTTCCTCGAAAATAAGGCAAACGGACAATGCCCAAGTGGAGTACTCAGTTATACACCACTGTTGCCATGGTATTGGCTAATGGAGTAGCTGCACAGCTGATATGCATCTAATTAACTACTTTGGAACACCAATTGGTGGGCAGGATAGCAAATGTTACCGATATTTAACTAGAAAAGGATGGCTTATCACACATTCAAACCATCTGTATATGCCAGCAGAACGTTACAAAGAAGATTGAAACACAAACTGAAAAGGATTGAATTAATAGTCAACGACACCTCAGGTTACTAATAAGGTATGTAGAACACTCAGTATGTCTGTGTATGTAGTGCCTGTTCTGTAATATTTAAAGTGCACACAATCCATATAGTGGAAATAGTTATCTTGTAGTGATGTATTGTTGAGCATAGTAACACTTGTAGTATTTATGTGTGTACTGCTGTAGGTCACAAGGCAAACACTGCATATACCACAAGGGATGCTATATAAGGGCTTTGAACACAAATATTCCTCACCAGCCGCTGTCAGTGGCAGGGCTGGTCCAAGAAGTATGTGCTATAACAGGGGATAGTATATGTTGATATATTGTAACAGTAGGCATATGTATGGGTGTATTACTGAGAATAACATGTCGAAGGTTGGCCCACTGTGCAATTATGATTTGCATTGTGGGATATTGTGCCAATAACTGTGTAATGTACAGTATTGTAGGCAGATATGTATTACAAGTTACATAGCATTACTGTTATGTTAGGCAAACATTAGTTATGTCTATTGGCATTTACAATACACCATAACAGGATACATATGGCATGATAGCAAAGTAAAATGAAAGAGCTAGTTAACTATCCATGCACATAAGACATGTAATAAGTGCAAAGGTAGGTACTAGGCTGTCTTACCAAGATAATTTATATGCCTAGCTAGAGTGTGTTGGCTTTCGCCACCCCCATAGGTTAGTTCCCTGTGCCTCTGAATGGCAGAGCCATTAATTCACTGTGTCTCTGTCCAGTAGAGCCACTGCAGTGATCCCCAGGGTACATGTCTGTCTCCCATCCACCCATCAAGGTTTCCCTTGAAGAGTGCTAGTGAGGGGCACTACCTGATGTACATTGGAATCATGTTCCAAAGCATGGGGAGTCTCTGGGTCAGGAATCTATCCGTCCAGCATGTCCTAATCATCGTTGTGGTTAGGTGTATATCCCTAGAGCATGTGGCTCTCAGGGGCCTCTGTTTAGGTGGAGCATATCCAGCAATACTGGGTTGGACATGGGCCTTGTATGTCAAGCAGAGATCACCTGTGAGTATGCAGTATGCAACTGAGTGCAGCTGGAGTTTCTTAGGTTGGGCTGCATAGGTCATCTGCTTGAGGTCAGTAATCCTCTTGGTGTGTTACTGTTGTGGTCTTCCAGGCTGTTGCAGTTGTCTTGTAAGGTACATCCCAAATGGGGTGTTGTATCCTTTAATGGGTCTAATAAGTCATGAGTACAGAAGCACAATGGCCTCCTTTGTTCTGGGATGCGAACCTATTAGAGATTGGGGGGGGGCCACGTAGAAGGATATTCTAACCACCTTGTCATTATGGCTATTGAAGGAGAGATTGCTATTTACTGTGGTTCCCAGATTCCTTATTACCTTTTCTGTATGTAGGGGACTAGCACCTATGTGGTAGTCTGCGGGTAATTAGTTATATCCAAAGGGGATGACTATGCACTTTTTGGCATTCAGCTTGAGGCCATGATAGTGACACCAGGTATCCGTCTCAGTGCCACCCTTCCGGAGGGTGTCTGTAATAGCTGGGGAATCAATTATGTCCCCTAGTTTGCAGTCATCTGCAAACCTTTTCAACCGAAGCCCTCCTGTGCTTGCCTGTACATCAGAGAATTATATACCGAACATGAGGGGTCCTAGGACTGAGCCCTGGGGGACGCCACTTGTAACTGGTATACAGTCAGACCTAGGGTATGTAACTCCCACTGTGTGGGTTCTGTCCGTGAGCCACTTTGCAAACCATCACATGACATAGGGGTTAATGTTCAGGCGGATGGGTATGTCAATAATACCAGAATGAGGAATTTTGTTGAAAGCCTTTGAGAGATCTAGGTAGGCTGTGTGGACCTCCTTACCCTCATCTAATGCATTGGTAACTGTCTCTAAGAAGTCCACCAGGTTTAGGAGGCATGGTCTGCCCTTAACAAAGCCAAACTGGGAGGGGGGTCAAAGGTTTGGAGGTACCCAATGTCTCTGTGACTGAGATCCATGATGATGTGCTCAATAGTCTTGCAAGACCAGGCTAGTCAGGCCTATAGGGCAACAGGTCCCGTGGTCCGATGTGGCACCACCTTTGTGGAGTAGGATAACTGTTGCTGTGCACCATTCAGGGGGCAAAAAGCCCGATGCGAGGCTATTATTGAACATGGTGTGTAGGTGGGGAGCCAGTACATTCTGAAGTTCATGAAAAACGCAGCCTGGGATGTTGTGCGGTCCCATGGATGCTGTGATATTGGCTTTAGAGTGTGCAGCTTTTATCTGTATAGTTGTGAGTACAGGGGCGCTGCACTCTTCCTGTATAGATATGGGCCCTTTAGGGGGTGAGAGGGGGGAAAGGTAGCACTGAACCTATCTGCCAGTATGTTGGCAATATCAGTTGGTTCTGTAATGTTCTTGCCTTTGTGCTGTAACTCAGAGCAGATCTGGGTGTTGACATTGAGATATTTGACATAGCTATAGAATGCTTTGTGGTTGTTTTTGGAATTAGTGGCAGTTTTGTTTTCGTAGCTAACTTTGGAGGATTTTATAAGGGATCTCACCTTCTTACTGAGGCTGACCAGGGAACTCCTCCACGCATGGGATTGTACTCTCTTTTGCAACAGTGTCTTCCTGTTGTACAGTTTGTTTATGGCAGGGGACCACCAGATTGGCTTCCTTAATTAGGAGTATAGCATCTTTGTTCTGTTTGGGATAGCACGATTCATGCACTCATCTAAGTGCTTATAGAGTGCATTTGTGTAGGATTCAACAGTTGTAACAGTATTGTCCATCTGCATGGGTGTCATGACATTCACCACGTCTGTCTTAAGAAGCATGAAGTTGGCTTTGTAGACGTATTATACTGTGGTTCCCTTAATGGAGGGTGGGGGAGGGATGTGGATATCAACGGTGTTCAGCTTATGGTCAGATCGGGCCAACGAGGAGTTGACTTCAGGTGTGGAACACCAGTCACTCATGTTGGTAATGCCTAGGTCTAGGATATTGTTGCCCCTGGTGGGTGTGTGGATATGTTGATCCAGAGCATTGGTGTTTATGAATTCCAGAAAGTGTTGAGCTAATGAGTTGGTACATGAGTAGTTTTCTCAGTTAATGGTGGGGTAGATTCAATGAGACAATGTGATGAGTGTGGTGCGGTGCGAATGTTTACCTTCTCCACATGACTGTCAGGGTCAGGCTTGGTTGGATAGAGCTTTACTCCCAGTTTGGCTAGATAAGTGCTTCTCTCAGAGGTTGTAGTGTTGGGTGGTAGGCGGAGAGGGTTGTCTGTGTACATGAGGCAATGTCTACATTGCCTCAAGATGTCCAGATTCATCAGATAGACAGGAGAGAACACTGGCAGCTGACTATTGGACATGCCTGAATATAAAACTAATTTCCCCTAGATAAGTGAAGAAAGTGAGTACAAGAGCTATTTTACTCTAAGCAAGTGAGAAAAGTATGTACAAACCCTGTTTACCTCTAGGTAACGAGGAAGATTGAGTGCTATAGTAATTAATAGCTTACGTACTGCTTACAAGTTCTGAACAAGTGCTGAGCATGAAAAAGCAATCCAGATAGGGTCTTGGATAACATAAACACACTCTCCCCCCCAACAGGTATACAGTCATATATCCATGTACACCACAGAGCCCCTGTACCCACAACTATGCAGGTACAAGCTGCACTCAGGCTGCATGGGACCTGTCCACATCCCAGGTTGTATCATACACATATGGCAAAACAAGTTGCTCTCCACGTACACATCATGTAAAACATAGCTTCATGTCAGGCTGTGTATACACAGAATGGTGCATACCAACAGGTAAAACAACCCACAAAGAGGGAGACGCCACTGGTAATGGGAAGTACTGCACTACTACCCTGCTGAGTCTGAAAGGCCATGAACCTTGATCAAATTATTTGATGTCAGCAGTACAGATGTAGATGACAGTAAGGTTGATTTCACATTGCATATCATAACCTTGCCAGGTCATAGGACATCATCACCCATACCGTGTTTCACCTACACTCGGTATACTAGATGTACATTCCTATGTCACAGGAGTGTTTTGCAATGGGACTGCTGGCAGAACCAACACTACAGAAGGTGTCTGAATAATACATGCACATCACACCAGTGCCAGCTACAGTAAGACAGGGTTAATTAATTGTATTCCCCCTCATTGTAGTCCATACCACACAGACAAACAGAAGACATCTGCCTATTGAAGTATGCGAATGACTATGACCTAGGAGCAATAGCCGACTCAGAGTGTTGTGGACAACATACAGAAGGGGCTTTTTGGGTAAGGTGTGTGTGACATATGGCCACAATCTGACAGCTACATATTGCATTGTCATCCCTGTGTTAATAACCCTGTACCCATGAACTACCACCTAGGCAGTGGTCAACATAATGGACACTGTGTGTAAGGGATGCAGCTGGGCATTTGTCTTTCCTGTGATAGCTGCATCACCACACCTGTCAGGTAGTCATATGTGGCAACCCTAATCATGACAGGGTGCCATCCATGAATACAGAGATCATTGTCCAGCCATACAAAACACTCAAGTGACCCATATCAGATCACGTATTTCCTTTAAGGGGTATTGGCCATGTTCAGATGGCCTACACCAGCCTTCCCATTCCCCATCTCCACTATGTAGCATGGTGCATACCCTGAATAAATCCATGTCCAACCCAGTGATGTTGGACATTCTACAAGAAAATATCCTGATCTCAAAGGCATACTTCATAGACATCCACCTTCCTAGTACTAGGATCACCACATGCTGGACATATCTTTGTCCCATACACTTTACATAGTCCTACCATACTATGCATTCCTGTCCAGCAAAGCTGCATATCGCTCCCCTCTCAGACATGGTGTGATGACCGCATGGTAAATGTATAATTAACCCTGTGGATCAGTTATGTGGCACTGCTCCACCTGGCCCCAGAGACCCACCTGTCAGCTACAGCCAGGTAATGTTTCATCCTAGATTCATACATGGCCTAGGGCATATAGCCTACTAGTTGACTTTGACTGAACATGCTATAGTTGATATCCATCCTTGCAAATACCATCTGGCTAGCCAGTGTCCCATATGTATCACTTGTGCAACACAGGTGATACATGGCAGGATGTTGAATTGCTGTACAGTGCCGTGTAGATGTATATGGCAGAACACATACATGTAAATCCTTATGTGAGCAAGTCTGCAGGGTCACAGGTCATGTCCGTTAAGGCAGTGTAAGTCTTTATATTTTACATATACACAGCATCAAGGTCGACTGCATTAATGTGGACACATCCAGCCATGTGCTGATAGGTAGGAACACCAGTACAGGCAAACAGACATGCCCACATCAAGACAGCATCCACATGGAGTATGAGCAATGTAATCAGGTGACACACACACATATATGGTGATAATATCCACTCACCATTGAGTTTCACATATGTGTGTGACACAAACATGTCAGTGGTGTCAATGACATGTAGATTTGCAAAGATAACTATTTAATTGTAATAAATGTGATACACATGTATGTTTAGCTGTAGTTCTGTATGTCTCTGTGAGTTACTGTGACCTGTCTCCATCATTATGTCTTCCAGGTATGCCATGTGCAAGGCTACCCCCTTATACCCGCTTGGAGGATGAGGCCCTCATCCCATACCTACAAGACAATCATGATATCTTGTTCAGCCATGTGCCACAGGATGCACAGCAGTGGGATGCCCTGTGGATGGAACTTCGCAGGAGGGTTAATGATGTGGGTGGCCACAACCGCACATACCAGCAGGTGCGCAGACACTGTACAGACCTCATTAGATGGGTGAAACAGCTTGCAAATGCAATCGCCAGGGAACAAGGTGCAACAGGTGGTGGACCACCAACCCAGCCCCCACTCACATGTACCGAGGAGCTACTGGCCAACCTGGGGACACCTGCAGAACAACATCCACAAGCCTTAGCCAATATTGTGGAGGTGGGTGTCTCTCAACCACCGAGCCTGGAGTTGCCTGGTAAGCCACTACTATAGCTATAACAACTATATTCCATATAGTTGCATGTATCACTGTATAATATGTAATGTAACATCATATGCAAGACATGTATACACACATGCCGCATACTATAGTATGCTACTCTGTGTATGCACACATGTGCATACACCATAGTATAGTCTTATGTACTGGTGTATGTGTTAACATGCACATTGCACCCTGTAGCTATCATACAGGTGTGGATAATGCTCATACTGCTGTGCTACTCCTATTTAGGTACCTTTGGCATTCCGCTGCGACAGCAGCCCATAGCAGGTGAGACTGTTATTATTTATCAGGCATCATAATGCACAGATCTATCTGCCATGTGGCCATTTACCACATGTACACATAATGTATGGTCCTGTCACAATATACAGGTCGGACCTGCAATGCATCACAAAGCCTACCCATGTGCAACACTTGCAAACTATGTGAATCACCGACATGAATTCTCACAAACTGTCATTACTAGATATATGGACAGCTGTGCATACAATGGTGGAGGTGCTGTTCACTGTAGGGACATGTACTACAGATCAGAACTACACATGTGGGGAATACAAACAGTACTACACAGTGGGCTGGAGTACGGCCAGCCCACAGGATTCACTGGTGTGGATCATAGCCCTGCCATGAATGTCACACAATGTGATGTGCTATCTTGACATGTCCATGACATGTAGTGGCCTGGCTGCAACACTTCCTAACTAACCTGAAAAACATATCCCACATACCAAACATACCACCCTTTGTCTGCATAACCCTGTTGTCAGTGGAGCACATAACATCTATGGGTGTATGTCATATGGGACAACACAGACATGTGAAATAGACGTCTGTCACAATAATTTGGCCAACACATGTACACACATGGCCATGGAGGATGGATAGAGACAAGAAGCAACACACACAGTAGACGTGATGTGTTTGTGTGTACACCCTGTCGTACAATGGCTACACATGGTCCAAATATGGCTTTTGTGTAATGGTTATATTGCAGATGTGGAACACTAGACATCCTACAGGCCTGTGCACATCTTGTGTAGGCATGACATCAATCAACCACATAAGATGTGCTGAACATCTTGAGGGTGTCACGACATGACAGCAGTCACCTGTACAGTATCCACATCAGCCCACAGATACAGTACATTCCCCTTGCTGGTGTAGGACATCAATGTCATGCTTGCTCCTTGTGTGTGTGCGTGTGTGTGTGTGTGTGTGTGTGTGTGTGTGTGTGTGTGTGTGTGTGAGGTACACAGATGTCATGTGGGACATGGTGTACCAATGTGTTCGCCATGTCTGGTCATAGTTGCCAGGCAGCAGCAATATGGTTGCAGATGTGCAGGGGTGTCATCCGTATACCCTTCAATGACCTGTGTCACACATTCCACATCATGGTTTAGTGTGTATACACCTCAGTGACATGGGTCACATTCCACAGTACACATGTATTGTATCTGAACACAGTCATGGCTATGAACTGTGTCTGTAACTCACACTGTATAGCAATAGAGATGCCTTATGATTCCCTGCAATGGCCATGCACATCAGCTAAATGTGCAGTATATCTGTAGGGCGGACAGACAACTCTGCATTGGGACACCATTACCCCACTGTATATTTGACAGGACACCATTTTGTTAAACATATATGCATGTCATTGCACACTTCAGCAGATCACATGTCATACTACATGTGATTGTCAAGGTCATATGCCACACATCAGGCAGGTGTACTGTTAACCTGTGCTGGTCTACATTGTGTAATACAGGGATGTATGCTAACTACTACTATGATTGTGTAATTTGCATGCCTTCTGCAATGACACATGCATGCTGTTGTGTGCAACCCAGGGATGTTTGATAACTACCACTATTAATGTCTGTACTACATGCCGTCTGCCGTATCACATGCATGTTGCATGCCTTCTGTCATATCACATGCGTGTGTGTGTGTGTGTGTGTGTGTGTGTGTGTGTGTGTGTGTCTATTAAATAGATTGTAATGTACAGTTCTTGTCTGCCCTCACAGGTGATGTAGGTGCGTTGCCCTCCTGCGGTCCATCTGAAGTTAGTGTCCCCACAGACTCTAGCAGTGATGAGGAACATATGATTGAGGCACAGGCAGGGTTGTCAGGGGCTGAATCTGTGCCATTGGTTGCCATTCCACCTATATCCCCCTCATCCCCACACACAGATCCCATGCCTGCACATACCCCACCACCAGTGGCCATAGAGGAAGGACAGTTGGCATGTGGTAACTTGGAACAGGAAAGTGTTGGGGCTAAGGAAGGTGTGCCTGCACACCATGGTGTCAGCCAACTGACTGGTGGCGCCCCACACAAGCATGTGGCCAGTGCCGCTCATAGGAGGACCTCTGGCCAACATGCTCCTGCAAGACAGAGTGCAGCAGCTGGTGTCACCAGACACATGTTTCAGGCTGTAATGGAGGCACAGGCATGTGCTGAATGGCACAACAGACAAGATCAGAGGCTTCAGAAGGCTACTGTCCATTCTTTAAACAACAACATCCAGGTAATGGTAAATGCTCAACAGCAGATTGCTGAAGCTTTGGATAGATGGTTGAGTGACATGGTTGGAGTCCTTGACCGTGGCATGACAATCCACGAGCATGAGCTGTCTGTTTTAGAACATCTGGTAGGAGTCAGGCATTGAGCACATGGATGTAGGCCTGCTACATCACCTGTTTCAGGTCTATGTGTACGAGCTACCTCACATGTCCACTCCCATAGTGGCAGTAGCAGCAGCAGTGCAGCTGGTGCTGTGCTATCCACTCCACGACACAGCAGGCCACGTGCACATGGCCCTGGATAGTCCCAACAGGGACACAGTTCCAGTGGACAAGTGTCATCAGACAGTACCCAATCTGCATCTCTGCCTGGTAGTGCCCGTGCAACCCCTGGCAGACACAGGTCACATGTCTGTGGCCGGACACCGTGAACTGGAAAATCTGGCCCGTACAGTCCGCAGCTGTCAATAATACCCCTGTGTAGGCCAGACACATGCCAGAACTGTGTGCATACATACACGCACACACTGAAAACATATGTAGGGCACAGCAACACGCACATGCATAACATCCACACACGCCCAATTAGATCAAAGGCCTTAACCCACACACATGATGCCATCCAATGGTGCAGCCTAGACCTCTGGCAAACATTATCACCCTGTGCATATGATGATGCCTGTGCCACATCCCTGACATCCACACCATTGGTGCAGGGACATGCTCATATGGTCTGATGCACATGGTGAACAGACTAGGGAGATAAGTGTAGTTTACAATTGTTGAGTATTGTTGACAGGCAGCAGACATACCATGTACTACAGGCGTACAATGCATTTCGTACTGTTAACAGTATGTGTCTTGTGTAACAACAGTAACTACATGTTGGTCATGATGTTCTTTCCTCCTTCAGGTCTAATTGCACGTGCCGGTGGATGTCAGTGTTTGCAGTTAGTGTACCATATGTCAATGTGGACTACTCACAGGTATGCATGAATATACCAGCATACACCGTGTATCTGCCACATAACAGTGAGAATGTCCCACAACATGTCTACTGATCCAAGAGCATGATAGCTGTGTATTAAGCTACTGTGGCTACAGACGTGACATCCATACTGGGTGACATCACAGGTACATTTACATGGAGTGGTGAGGTAAGAGAGTGGACTAGCTGATTACAAGGGTAGAGGGTAGTGAGAAGTGTGATGCCTCATTGGGAAGCAGTAATACACATTCCCATGACAGGATGCCAACAAACAACTGCACCCACACACTCATGTATTGACACACATGTATTCAGTGACACAGTAACACACCCACACACTCATGGATTCACCGACACAGTAACACACACTCACACACAGTTGCTACAGTTGAGGTGAGGACCCCTGCCTATCTGCAAATCATCATTACAGTACTGTGCACCTACATGACACACCACAGAGAATACACATGTACAGGTAGTCAGCATGGCCTAAGATCGAGGACATCAACATGGATAGTAGAGTGCATCACCAGGATGGGGGGAGGAGTCTTATCAGTTCATTATGGTAACATACATCCTCACTCCAGGGACCAGACAGCCATACATATACACACACACATACACACACTGTGGCATCCACTATTGAATACACCTATGTCACGCACATACACATACTTCACATGTGTGAGATACACACCCCTGCCTATGTCCTGCTTTCTACATTGCAGTCTGTACAGATGTGTACACTAGTGTACAGGAGAGTGAGTAACAATTGAGATGTATTCCCCACCATACGTGACATATATGAACATACACGCAGTCGCACATGCCAGTACTGTGAATCAAAGACCTGCCTAGCTCATGATATGTATGACAGACTTATAGCAGTATTGCATGTGTTACAAAGTGTACTGATGCTTCCTTTGGCAACAGTGCTGAAATATGCATACAGAATGTCTTAACTGTTAACAGGTGTCGAGTGATTTACCTTCGGTGTCACCCTGACCGCTGTCTAAGTTGTGTGTTATGTCCTTCAATTAATGATACCATTACTGGTTACACAGGTTATTGTAGGACTGCTTGTGACACACCTGTGAGCTGTCCTCAGCAAACATCCATCTGCAAAGATGCCCCACCACTTAGTTATTTCCACACATCTGTCCATACCTGAGATACATCTTTCTGTACATGCAAAATATCACCATATACAGTTGGCAATGTTGAGGCTGCATTGCAACTGCACGATGTACTAAGATACACATCACCTGCATACATCAGCAACTGCACATGCATGGTATCTGAACGGACACCCCTACATGTACATGTGTGTAGGTCCCACAATCCTGTCATTTGGGCATGTTTGTAGGCATTGCAATTGGTGGACATGTGTAATGACATACATGACACATGAACTGTTGTATGATATGATAGATGTAATGGGTGACTGGTACAGAGGGAATGTTACCTCTGTCAACATTGATATCACGCCTTACGTACTGTTAACATTCAGCAGCCATGGACCTACATTCCATGTGCATGTGTGTAATGGCTGTAGCCACCTATTTGCACAGAGGACAACAACAGCTATGCTATTTACATGCATGTTGTGTGTGTATGGTATGTACATACCCAGGGCAGGCACATGTATGTCATATCCAAACATGAGGGTGTGTACTGGTGTACAGCAACAGCCATCTGCTAATGCTGTAAATAACTGAGGGCCCCTGGTATGTGTACAGCTGACCTGGTTACAGACAGTGGTATCATTGCATTGCATAACACATGATGCAACTGTGTCAGTACATGGGTACTCTCTACAGTTGATGTAGAGCTTGGTACAGTCCACTGGTGAAGGGTCACATGGTGGTGTACTCTTATATGTCCTACAACATGTATGGATGTGTGTTGGTGGTCCGAGGGCATGGTGGTGTCTGAGGTTTACATCCTAGAATGCAGCATATGACACTGTGTCCTGCACATGACTCATCTGTGATGCCTTTCGTGGGGGTACCGGTCAGTACATGTGAGTGGCCTCTATGTATTTGGGGACACCACCACCTGGAGTGGTCCGTACCTGTGTTATGGCCCACATGTCTGGTTCTGAGGTATATGGCAGTAGTGCTATTGTGCACTACAGAGCCATCAGCCAGGTGTTCCTCACTGCACAGATGTCAGTACTCCCCATTGTTGAATCTACAGTGAGCAGCTGTGATTATGGATGCTACACATCTAGCACTGGTTAGCATAAGCATACAATGCAGTTGTCCTTTAGGTGTCAGGGTGTTATCCTGTGTTTAGGACATTTGCCTTGGAATGGCACTATATGGGCGGATGCGACTTGGGTATTATCCCCACTCCCTTGAATCATGGATGCATGTGATATGTGTCAAAGGCCTATCTACTGTCAGTCATGCCATCCCAGAATGACAAACACTGGACAACCTCATACTTACAGTAGGACATTGGCTCATTGTGTTGGTCAAGCAGTTGCCACTTCTAGCAAGGCTCATTGTGTTGGTCAAGCAGTTTCCACTCCTAGCAAGACATCACTGCGAGTGGTGATATTGTGCTTGTTATAGGATGGTACATCTAAGGTGATGGACAGCAGCAGAAGTTGTGTAAAAGACCGGTGTCAGATATATGTAGAGCAGTGTTCCTGCTAACAATGACAACTACTAACACCAGAGCCCATTACAATGTGTTCTTTACATCTACCTGTAATAGCATGGCCACTGTGGCCTTCCGTGTTTAGTATCAGAGTGCATCCCAGACAGCCCTGCGCTACTAAGTGTATGAGCATGCCCAGTATAACCTTGTGTAGATGGACACATAGTGCATTCAGAACAGCCCTGTGCTACTAAGTGTGTGAGCATGCCCAGTGACACCTTGTGTCAGTTATGTGCATCTGTGTATGGGCATGGCCATTGTAACCCTGTATAGTGATAGTAGTCATCCATTCCACAGATGGGCATACTCCAGGTTAAGATGGATTCCTACTTTAAACACACAGGTTCACAGGTATGTACATCTTAACTGCCAGCATCCCTGTTGATGTCCCCATTCCTAGAAGGTCATACTGACAGCCTTGAAATGTGTAGTCTGTGTGGCGTGACTTGTAACTATGTAGTATTGTAATAGTGATCTGTAGATAGGCAGGTGTTCCATTCCCACCACTGGCGTGTGTGCGTGTGTGCGTGTGTGTGTGTGTGTGTGTGTGTGTGTGTGTGTGTGTGTGTGTGTGTGTGTGTGTTTGTCCCATTTGCCTGAGGACTGAAAAATGCTTTTAGACTGCTCCCACTCCATACAATTCTTATACCCACCTTTGGCAAGGCTGATGATGTCACCCATCTACAAATACACCTCTGGGAGTGTTGTGTCCCAGTAATCTCGGGAGCATGTTCTGTAACTGGGTAATGCTGTAGTGTAATAAAGTAGTTAGGTCAGTGTTCTAATCCCAGACTTGCCATGTGTGTGTGTGTGTGTGTGTGTGTGTGTGTGTGTGTGTGTGTGTGTGTTTGTCCCCGTCTGCCTGAGGACTGAAAAATGCTTTTAGACTGCTCACACTCCATACAATTCTTATACCCACTTTTGTCAGGGCTGATTCACCCACCTACAAATATACCTCTGGGAGTGCTGTGTCCCACTAATCTTGGTAGAGCATTATGTAACTGCATAATGCTGTAGTGTAATAAAGTAGTTAAGTTGGTGTTTTAATCCCAGACTTACCAAGTATGTGTGTGTTTGACCCCGTCTGCCTGAGGACTGAAAAATGCTTTTAAATTGCTCACACTCCATACAATTCCTATACCTACCTTTGGCAAAGCTGATGATGTCAGCCATCTACAAATACACCTCTGGGAGTGCTGTGTTCCAGTAATCTCGGTAGCGCGTTCTGTAACTGCGTAATGCTGTAGTGTAATAAAGTAGTTAGGTTAGTGTTCTAATCCTAGACTTGCCAGGTGTGTGTGTGTGTGTGTGTGTGTGTGTGTGTGTGTGTGTGTGTGTGTGTATGTGTGTGTTTGTCCCCTTCTGCCTGAGGACTGAAGGACTGAATAATGCTTTTAGACTGCTCACACTCCATACAATTCTTATACCCACCTTTGGCAGGGCTGATGATGTCACCCACCTACAAATACATCTCTGGGAGTGCTGTGCCCCAGTAATCTCGGTAGCACGTTCTGTAACTGTGTAATGCTGTAGTGTAATAAAGTAGTTAGGTCAGTGTTTTTATCCCAGACTTGCCAAGTGTGTGTGTGTGTGTGTGTGTGTGTGTGTGTATGTGTGTGTGTGTGTGTGTGTGTGTGTTTTTGTCCTCGTCTGTCTGAGAACTGAATAATTCTTTTAGACTGCTCACACTCCATACAATTCTTGTACCCACGTTTGACAGGGCTGATTCACCCACCTACAAATACACCTCTGGGAGTGCTGTGTCCCACTAATCTTGGTAGCGCTTTCTGTAACTGCGTAATGCTGTAGTGCAATAAAGTAGTTAGGTCAGTGTTCTAATCCCAGACTTGCCAAGTGTGTGTGTGTCTTTGTCCCTGTCTGCCAGAGGACTGAATAATGCTTTTAGACTGCCCACACTCCATACAATTCTTATACCCACCTTTGGCAGGCCTGATGATGTCACACACCTACAAATACATCTCCGGGAGTGCTGTGTCCCAGTAATCTTGGTAGCGTGTTCTGTAACTGCATAATGCTGTAGTATAATAAAGTAGTTCAGTCAATGTTCTAATCCCAGACTTGCCAAGTGTGTGTGCTTGTCCCCATCTGCCTGAGAACTGAAAAATGCTTTTAGACTGCTCACACTCCATACAATTCTTATATCCACCTTTGGCAAGGCTGATGATGTTACCCATCTACAAATACACTTCTGAGAGTGCTGTGTCCCAGTAATCTGGGTAGGGTGTTCTGTAACTGCATAATGCTGTAGTGTTGTAAAGTAGTTAGGTCGGTGTTCTAATCCCAGACATGCCAAGTATGTGTGTGTGTGTGTGTCTGCCAGTGTCAGACAAGTACAGTGCTTTGTAGAGTATGCACTCTCTGTACAAATCACATGACCACCTTTGTCATTCCTGCTGTTGTCACCCACCTAGGTATTGACCTGTAGGCATGCTGCAACCCAGTATTCGCCGTAGTGCATGCCCTAAAAGCATATTGCTGCAGTGTGATACAGTAAGTAGGGGTTTGAATACAGGACAGGGCAAGTGTGTGTTTGTCTGTCAGAGCCTGTGTAGAGGTGGCCGTGATTGTCTTACCATTGGACATGTTTGGGAGCGGATTTTGTAGTTTTCTTATATGGTGTCTGTCTTATGACACATTGGCCACCTCACAAGAAGTACAGCTGTCAGTCAGCCACGGGACTGTGTTGGCAAGCCATACCGCTACATCTGGCAAAAGGCCTGGTGAACAAAGTATGCAGCCCTACTAGTACCCGGTATATGTCCCGCACCCATGTGCCATGCACAAACAAACTTGCCTAGGATATCCCGCTATGTTGCTAGTACCATGCACATTGATGACAGATAGTAGGCATGGTGTGAATGCAGTGGCCTGCAGAGGATATGGCACCCTGTACAGCGGTACAATAGGCACATATATGTGGACATTGTGCCTTCACTATGTTCCACACTGGTTGCCTGCAACATATGTGGTGCCATCAAATGTGATCAGCAGAAGCCAGACAATGCTATACACATGTGCCCTGTATGGACCCATGCCACTGACACCATGGAATACCTGTATCATACTATCAATGCAGGTGCAGGGTCGACCTGCTCACTATAAGCAGGTTTTGCCACACCAGGCCAGTATTGGCATATCAGGGGATAACAGGCTGTGTACACAACATGCATCTGCCAAACCAGGTACACCTGTACATGTCACTGTACAGTATTGTGGGACATGCACATCCCAGGCAATGTCCATGTGAAGGACTATCAAACACAGACCTGGCATGCATTGCAAAGCTATGGCCATACACATTGGTAACCAGGATGCCAGGCCAGATCATGCAGTACTCATCTGTGTGGGACATTGCAGACACTACACCCCTGCACTGCACACCATTGTTGGGTGACGCGATGCCAAGGATTACCCCTCACCCAGCCTTGCACAGCCAACCACTACACACCCATGAAGCAATGCATACATGCATGCCAGTACTGGCACCTTGTGTCTGTGTGTGGGTTGTGATGCTCCCAACCACAGTCACTCCCAGTATAATCCTCATTGGCATACCAACAGATGTCAAGCACTTTCACATGTCCTAGCCCATAGAACCTCTAGATATCCCCTGTGGTGCATGTAGTCATGTGCATTACTGCAGTGTGGCAAACTAAGTAGTTAGGTTGTGTATTTGTGGCCCTGGAAAAGAGTGTCAATACGTGCCCATTAGAGAGTGTGGTTGTGGTGACAATGGCATCCGTTCACATGGACAGCCATGTGTGCCACACCTAATGTATGTCTACTATATCTCTTTTGCTGATGCCACTCACCTACACACATATATGTTCTTACAGCACAGCAACATGTCACCTTTGTGGCACATGTAGTAACGACATGCACATGTAATAGTAATGAGTAGTCAGTCAGGGGTTTGATCCCTGTACTGTTAGGCATGTGGCAGACAATGCTTAGGGTTAAGTCTCCAAGCCCTTCCCTGGTGTACGTTATCTGTCCCACCCACACATTCTCTGGTGGATGTGAAGGAGTACACCTGCACAGCAGCAGCATGTGTATTGTAAGTGATGGACATGGTCAGGTGATGGCCTCTTCACCTACTGCAGTCCTCTTCTAGCTGATTGCATGTGGTACAGCTGTGATGGTGTTCTCATAGCCATCCGCATGATAATCACAGTACACTATCTAGGGGAAACATGTTGTTATTTGGCCATGACAGTCGCTGTGAGTGGTACCTGGATGTGGTGTTCTGACACGGCATCACAGATGATATCTGGATGTACCTCAAACATTTTACACAGTGGGAAATAGCCTAAAGACAGGAGGGTGATGTGCCACACATGACTACAGCATGTAAGTGTAGCTATGCTGCATTGAGACTACTGCCTGTTTAACATGTGTATGGCAATGGCTATTCTGCATGTTATAGTACAGACATGACAGTACTCTGTTCATGAGGGACCCCCATCTGTAGGGCCATCTGTGAACAGGTCAGTGTGTGCATCCATTTGTTTCCTGTGTTATACACTGAACACACATCTGTGCACAGCAGAAGCATAGTGTGAGGATTGCAGACAGTACATGATGATAGGGATGTATTACTGGCATCACATCCCTGACTGGACATGTGTCACTTGAGACAGTGGTATGACAGACACTGTCTGGGGTTCCCAGTGACAAGCCAATAATGGGCAACTTTTCATAGCTGAGGTCACACGTCTACTACACATTGTACAGATGGCATGCAGTATATATGCATGTGTTGTGCTCCCTCTGCAAATGTATACCATCTGTTGTGTTGAGTTGATGGTGATATCTATGCATACTGTTGTAGGTAATCCTGTATGCTGTTGTGTTGGGTTGATGGTGTTATCTATGCATACTGTCGTAGGTAATCCTGTATGCTGTTGTCTATCACTAAGCCATATATGGGTTTAAACTGCACACCATAGGCTGAATGGGTTGGGAGGTCCCGGCAGAACCTCCTGTCCCACTTCAGCTGACCATGGCACCAGGCACTAGCACATCTGGGGCCCAGCTTTGGACATCAACCTCTTTTGGCTCTGCACCACCTTCTGGTGGTACCACCACTGAGGATGGAGCATGTCCCCCCTGGGAGCAGGACCAGACAGATGCATGTCTGCTGTCGTGCGGTCCCGGACATGTTGCGTTGGTGGCTCACTAAGGGGTTCCGAAGCCAGATACACCAGCTCAAGGGTGGAGTGTCACATTTACAGGGTGATGCTGCCCCTCCTGGACAGCCCCCAGCACTGCCTCCTTTGCAGCTGTTTAGGTGCAGTAGCAGTTGCCTATGGTTGGGGACCTCTGTCCCACTATTCCCATGGGCTTGTGAATGCTGAACACCCATCCCCGTCTGGGGTGTATCCCCCACACATGTGTCATATACCAACCCTGTATGCTGTCTTTTCTGTGATCCTACCCTACCTATCCTCCACGGCCATACCTACACTCCCCTACAGCCAACCCTCACCTACAGAAACATAAGGTCAATCGGCTCCTAGGACAACATCTGCCCTATACATAGCTGTCCATTACACACACGTGCCCACTGGACACATGTAACCCTTGTAATATTCATCACAACATACTCCTGCTATCCACACCCCTGTCCCTCAGGCGCACGATTCTGGTATGCACATCACTCCTACCTGGTCCAGGTACATGTGATGAGGGTGACCCCATTGTACACACAACACTACTGCTCCCTCTATGGTTACCCCATTAACCTTTATCATGATGATGATGTTGCACACAGCACCTTGCAAGAGTACTGTTCACACATAATGATTGGACAGGTACTGTTGTGTTAATGTACATTACATGCACAGAGTGATGTATACGGCCAATGTACAAATATTTGTGTGTATGAATGACACATCTGTCTGAGGGAGTCTTGAGATCACATAGAGCAACACCACTACATAATTCAGGCGTCGCTGGTGTTTCCCCGTTTCATTCGTTTGTAATGCTTTGTTGCCACATGGTATGTTCCTGATATATCTCTATATATGTATGTACCTATATGCTGGACATAAACACTCACATATACATCTACATGATATGTTTGTGGTACTGTCCATTGTCTATATATTTGCCATGGCATATTGGTAATTCACATTACCTTTGTGCGCAGAGTCCTGGTTCCAACCCTTGCAGAGGATGTTTATTTCGTTGCAGGGCAGAACAAGGCCATTGGATACGGAGGGAGTAAGGCACATTAAAGCAGTTGGGAGCAGGTGTGTGTGGGTTTGCACGGTGTTAAGCACTGCTGACTTCTGGTTACAGCTTCTTGCACTCAGTTAGCCTCTACATTGCTTTACCAGTGCAATACTCGCATACTGGTAGCCAAACACGCTTACACCCCGCTCGCTCCCGCACTTGCAAATGTACTGACATTGGTGCTTGCATCTATCACTCACACCCCTGGGTGGGAGCGAGGACCACAATATTACCTTGTGATGCCTATTACATCAGACTACATGTCTACAGTATCAGGAATGGCTGCCCATTAGGCGACAGCATGGCGTTTGACTGTACGGAATCAGCGGCCTTATCAATGAATTAATCATATTATTTGTGTTTCTCATACAGTCTGCTCCTGTCTGGCTGATACATGGGAACCGAGACTCTTCAATACGGACAAGTAATTGGGTTTTGGGAGTCACATCCATCGGCCGAGTCATTCTACCGCATACCTATTATAGGTTTGCCACCTTTTCAATTGGCCGAGGTGGGACTTTAGGGTTAACACCTGTCCCACTTTGTGAGGGACAGCCCCTCTTTAGGCAGTTGTGTCCTGTGAAAATAATCAAGACATAGCAAATGTCCTGATTACAGGAAAATATTATATTCTATGTTTCTTTAATAGTTGCATAAAACAGTTATTTTATATATGAAACTTCTATATGTTATGTGAAGTAGTATAAGCAATTCAAATGTTACCAGAATAAGTTTTTCTTTGTGCAAATACGTATAATTCTGTACTATGCACGGCTGTAGGTATGTTTTGTCCTGGAAAGTCTGACATTTCTACAGAACATGTCCCACTTTGGCCATTTGAAAAGGTGGCAACCCTATAGGATGTAGAGACGTCAGAATTTGCAGGGCAACACATACCCACAGCCAGTAGAAAGGAGAGTACTTCACTGTTTTGCCTAAATAAAAGGTTATTCTTGTAGCATTATAGTTGCTTATACTGTTTCTTATAACATTTAGGCATTTCAGATACAAAATAATTGTTTTATGCAACTACTACAGACAATATAGGAAATCTTTGCCCTAAATCACAGGACATTTGCCATAATTACATTTATTTTGCAGGACACAACTGCCCAAAGGGGAGTGTCTGTCGCAAAGGTGGACAGGTGGTAACCCCAGCCTTATTATTCTATCATCTTTCTAAGGTAGTCGGCGGAACATGCGCTTTCTCTCACTAGCAGACCTCTCATATGAATGGGGAAGAATGAACACTGAATCAGGGACACTGCATAACAACCTCAGGGACACATTTAGAAGTATGGTGCTATTAACCTGACACATTGACGGACCCAGAGCACATATGTATTCATACACATTGTCTGAGGTACATGCTGTTTATGACACTTACATGTTGTCATTATTCATTACGTGTATTCCGCCACCTTTCCTCCTAATATCATTAGATCTAGGAGGGTTTAGTTGGGACTGTGTTAGATTCTGATTCGTAATCACGGACGCCCCTGATAATCGGGGACAGTTCAATGATATGGTCCCTATGTGTTTCCCCAATGGTTTATGGACTATCCAGTAGATGAGCTCTTAAGGTTTGGGAGGTATGGGCGTTTGCTATACCCACATCGGAATATTACTTACATCCATGGGGCAGTCCTAATATGTCTCTGCCAGCCAACACCTGCATGCCTAGGCCCATAATCACATACCCATAGTTCCCCTACCTGCCACTCCTCTACAGCACTCATCCTGACTGTGGGCACAGGTGGGGTATAAACACACCCCTACACACTGCCCACTCTCCCCGTGTTGGGACACATGTCGTATGTTGTGTCAACCCATGTGTTATCAGGCTTGCACAACCTACTGGTCCGTGTGCAGTTACATCCTGGTCGCAGCAATCTTTACAGGGCTTGGCTACAAGAACAAAATTTTTGGTGTCCCACAAGGGACATCCCTGTCCGTGTTTAAAGTGTAGACCTTGTAGATCTCTCCCACTGGTAGTTTCCTGTCAGTGGTCTTGGAAGCAGTGGTGTATTTACCTTTATTGCGTGTCTGTATGTCTCACCGGCCTAGCTGGGGGGGTGGGAGGTAGACGCATTTGTTTATTGGACCTCCCACCAACATATGCCTGGTCTGAACATATGTTACCCATATCTGCTGTAACATAACCTAGGTATATACATGTGTAACTGAACACGAAAATTCTTCCACAAAGATCAATAACATCCACAACTGAGCTGTTCCAATCTTTCCAACTTGCTTAAAAAAGTACGGACACCACATCTAGCGCTTTCATTCACTTTATTGTCTGTGAACTTCCTCAGAAACAGTTTGAACTCCACCCCAAGCACTTTTTATAGTAAAAAATGGTCACATTATAACAAATTTCATATGCACAATTTGGCAATTACATTTAGAAGCAGATTATGCCCCTGGTTTTAAATGAAACCATTAATATAAAATGTTTCTTACAAATGAAACAATGAATATTTTAAAGTTTATATTTGTTAAAATTAGTTTTTTTGTCATTAATTAATGTATTAACAATTAATTGTGCATATGAAATTTGTTATCATGTGACCATTTTTTACTATAAAAAGTGCTTGGGGTGGAGTTCAAGCTGTTTCTGAGGAAGTTCACAGACAAAGTGAATGAAAGCACTAGATGTGGGGCAGGATTCACAAAGCCTCCATGTAAGAGTTACAAGGCTTACACAGAGGCTGCAGTTAAACGGTGTGACGTCAGCATGTCATGCATATGCATGAGGGCATGCTGAATCACACCTAAGGCTAACACGGTCTGTGGAAGACAGTAGGGGGTGTGTCCGTAAGGCAAGCCCTGCAAACGGACACGCCCCCAGAAGAGTAAAAGTCCCTAAAGTAAACGCCCACGACAGAATCCGTGTAAATGTGAATAAACACAACACATGCCCCCACAGACTATGAACATAAAATACATAAATGAACATCTTATATATTTTTTTAAGTTGTAAAGATGTTTGCCCGTGAGTGCGATCGTTTGTGCGGGCGTGCCCGGCGCTTAGCCACAGTTAGCAGTCAGTGGAAAAGCATATAAGAACTAAATATGCAAAGTAAGTCAAGAAGCAATAGCGTAGCAGTAGAGACGTCGGCTGAAGAGGAGGCAGTCATGGTTCGAGCCCCCACAACATCAATTTTTATTTTTAGTGAAATAAGCACGAAACAAGTCCCTGACATATATGTTCATATATAAAATTATATTTTATGTAAAATGTAATGAAATGGGCCATGTATTTTGAAGAAATGTGAGATAACAAAAAAAAAAATGTCAGATGTGCCTATAGCTGAGCTACAGTCTAACAAGTTGAGTACATCTGCCTGTAGGTGAGCAGTGTTTTAACAGGTTTAGAATGAGTGCCCGTAGGTGAGCAGTGGTTTAACAGGTGTAAAATGAGTGCCCGGGGTTGAGCAGCATTTTAACACACTGAAACTGTGTGCCCGTAGCTGAGTTGAGCGTAATATGCTTGCTGACAGCCAAACCACGCGTAAACTGGCGTAACCCGTTTGCGCGGAGCTGCGCACCGCGCCAACAAGCTAACCGATGGGCAACGTTGAGCAAGCTGTATCAAAACTGCCTTTACACAGACACACCTCCTAGCCTGTGTAGACAGACATAAAATATAAAAAGCAATGGCCAGGTTTGAACCCAGGATACCATGCATCATAGCCAAAGTACTGAACCACTAAGCCATGACAGTTGCCCTTAGAAATGCAGTAATAGCATATATATAGGAATGAATAGAAAGAGGAGCATGACAAAGCAGGTTTTGTGAAGCTGATACAATTCCAAAATGGCCAATCACAGATAAGTGCGGGAAAAACGGCATATATAAGCCCCATAGGCGGGAATACACAGCATAACCGATTGTAGAACTGACTTGCAGCCAGGATGTCAGGTGTAGGTGAGGGTAGTTGCTTCCGAGCACAGAGGTGGGGTGTTGAGGAGTCCAAATATATGGTTTGGCTCCTCGTCCATAATCATGATGCCCAACTCATGCAGGGCCAGGTCCTGTGGGGAGCATATAGGGCTGAGGCATGGGACCGGTTGGCTCATGATCTCACCAGTGCCACAGGAATACCAAGGACTGGTGAGCAGGTCCATCACCACCATGCGGACCTGAAGAGATGGAAGCAGGACCAACTGAACCGTTGGATCCAGGAGGCCCGGCAAATGCCCAACTTCCCACTACTGAGTAAGTTACATCTAATTATTTATGTAAGAAATTAACCTAGCTGATATTATGGAGATGTGTATTCCAATATTACTTTATTTATATTACAGCTGCAGGTGTCCATTCTGCGAACCGTCGAGCCTATGGCGATAGGCTGGCACAGTTGCGCCACCAGGCAGGTCAGTAATTCTCTCCCTGTAACTGTAAATAAATATATAAGTATGATAGTTAGCAAAAGAGTGCAGTGTAGTCACTAATTAATAAAATGTGCAAGTAACAGTGTAAGAGGGTTTGCAAGTATTGCTTGATTACAAAAGTGTGATGCAGCCGCCTGTAATCCAAACATAAAAATGAAACAAGTCTGAAATAAGATGTCCCACCTGTAATATAATAGTATATAACCTGCAGCAGGCTAAGAAGTACAGCTGCAGAAGCTGAGTAAAACACATGTGTGAAATATATCCCTGTTGAAATACAGAAACATGATAGAAGTGAGACTGCTGGAAAGGATTGTTATAACTACAGGTAAAACATGTCAATAAAGCCTAGAATTAAGTACCATCCTGAATTGTAAAAATAAAACAAGTGAGAGAGTGTGAGAAAGAGGTATGAATCCACCAATAAAGTAGTAATAACTCCTGAATAAAGTATACTGCAGTCAGTACAGAATGAAATGAATGTGACAGGCAGAACCAAACAGTAACATGTGTTGAAAACGGTACCGCAGCTGGAATGTGTGTCCCAAAATCTGGATATGTTGCTCTCAGTCTGCAATATGCAGATAGTATGGTTGTCTGAAATACCAAACATCCACAGTTGTCTATAGCTATATAAAGCAAATGTAGCAGGATGATGTAGCTAAACAGAGCCAGATATGAATGTGTATGAATAAAAATGAAAATGTATATTGATGTAGCAGTAACATTCCTATCACCAACTTGAAGTAGTTATCACATAGGAAACGGTAGGTAGAACTGTAGTGTGTATATATCTGCAGCTATTAGAAATGTACAGCATATGTATTGGTATTTGAAGTTGTTAATTAAATTTTCTTCACCCTACCCTATAACCACATATAATCCATTCCACCTGAAATTGGTATGTGCAATCACAATTAACACCCCTAGACATTTGTCCCGTTGGTTCATACATATTTACATGTACGTTGATGCATCTGCCCTGTTCATACATCCAAACCTGATGGCCTGTTGCCATCAATCAACCCTGCATGTTGTTGGATTGTGTATTGCTGTTCAAATTATGCATGTGTCATGCTTGCTGTTCAATGGTTTGAATATATGGGTGTTTGGTTAATGGGAATACTAATGCATGCTGTTACAACTAATTGTGAATGGTATTGTACATTACTAACCCAAACTGTCATAACATAATGCAAAACTTAGGACGACAGGGAAGGTGGGTTCCAGCGGACCCACCTCTCCCTCCTCAGCTGGCGAGTGCACCTGGCAGTAGTGCCCAGGCTGGACCCTCCTCCGGTGGCCCTGTGCCACCTGCGGGTGGAAGCGCTGCAGGGGATGGGGCTCGTCCTCCCTCTGCAAGTGTGGCCGGAGGAGAACACCCACTCACCCTCCGTAATGTCCGGACTGTGGTGCGTAGGGAGATCCGGGACGCTGTTCTTGGGCCCCTATGCCAGCTTGAGGCACGGGTGGCACAACTCACGGGCGTGCCTGCCGCCCGCCCTACACAGCCCCCAGCACAGCCCCATCCTGGGCAGTGAAGGCACAGTGGCAACTGCCCATGGGCGGGGATCTCAGTTCCACTGTTGCCATCTGTGGGCTCATGGGCTCGAGATATCCAAACATCCATCCCGTCAATTGTGTAACCCCCCTACATGTGTCATACACCGCCCCTGTAAGCGTCTTGTTTGTCTTGTCTGTTAACCTACCCAACCTACCTCCCCAGCTATACCGACTTCCTGTACCTGACATACCACTCTCACCTGAAAAAAAAAAAAAAAAAAGGGCACTCTGTACCCACAAAATAATTACGCCCCATACATAGCTGCCCATTTTGCAGACTTGTCTGCTGGACATGTAAACTGTCAATTACAACTGGCTGTACAACAAGTATTATTGTTGTCCTTACACCTCTCTCAGGGGTGGAAGGTTTCAAATGTCACACCAAATTGCAAACGTATGCACAGCTGTTGCTGATGAAGAAACGGGCAGCTATGGGCCTTACCTACATCCCTCCTGCAAAACCCGAGCTTGTTTCCCTACTGTCCTACCCTCTTTGTGACCCCTTTTTCACCACTTTCCTGTCTCCCCATTTTCATTTCTTTCAAAGAAATTAGCACGGGTGTGCGCAAGAGTAAGTACTTTTAAGCAGTTGTAAGCGGGTATGCGCAGAGCTGAACGCCAGTGCGCATGCGTGAGCTCCTCACAAACCAGCGCTAAACCACTTACAACTGCTTAAAAGTGCCTTAGTCACTCTGAATGACAAGGCCTGTAGTCTGCTCAAAATCAAAATAAAATCCCACTGTCAGTCCCGAACCCAGGACCTTGGAAATAGTAGTCTGCATGACTTACCACTAAGCCATGACTGCTATATAAGAACATTGTGCTACAATAAATATATCATGCAATAATAGGAACAAATGTAAAGGGAATATAGGATGTGTAGTACACAAAGCATGTCATGTATATTTACTGTCAAATGTAGTGGATTTCTATAATAGTAGTGTGTGAACAGAAACAGCCATGCTAGTTGGTAGCTAGTAGGTAATAATGTCACTGTAGCACCTTGCAAGCCACACACATACTCACAGCAGGATAATCACTGCCCATACCCTACAACCTCTTACAGCAACACATCCGGACTAAGTAATAAAAATGTGGAGCAAAGGCCCAAAACAGGGACACATTTCAAATATTGGTCCGACAAACTTAGACAGTTGAGAGAGTAACAGGTTTTGCATTATGCTGGATGTTTGGAAGGGTACGAAGTCTGAAACTGAAATGTTTGTCACTATAGTCTGACTTGAGCCCTGAGTGATTTGCCAGAAAAAGCTGTTTATGAGATATAGACCAAAATATGAGGCAATAATGTGGACATCCTGCAAATATCTGTACACTTGAGAGGTCTGACACTGCCAAATTTGAATAGTTAAGAGCCTAGACATAGCAACAGTGACTGAGTTACAGGGATGCCCCACAGACTCCCTGTGAAATGTACAAACAGTAGGCAGAAAGGTGTTACAACACATGCAATGGTAACTATGAAGTACTGAAAGTATGCACCACTTGCATGGCAGAAATAGTGTAGTAATACATATGCTCATGCTAACCCACAGTCACAACTGCAGAATACCAGACAATTTAATGGGTGTACCCCACTGATATGTACCATTCCATGAGGCAGATAAAAGATGCACCTGAGAGTCTCTGGGGCCTGCTCAGCAGCATACTCAAATACCCTAATAGATGTCAAGGCCCACACCATGGCGAGACCACACTACATGCAGTAACACCCTAGCAGATATAGCAAGCATTCCAAGGTGTGAATGTACATGGAAAATAGGAAAGCCACAGCAATACACTACAGTCAAGTCACCTAGCAGGCATACAAGTAGTGAATGTAAAGGGCAAATATTGAAGCCATAGCAACAAAGTGCAAGAGCCACTGCTATATACCAGTTACACCACATGTCCCACAGGAAAGCACACACACCCACATTAACAGTAGTAGTAGTCTTAGGTGTCAGTGTGCATGCACACTTAGTACAGGAAGCTGGAGAAATGAATGGAGAAATGTTACTCTACAAGACAACCAGAAATATGAGAAAGATACTAACCTTTACACTCACAGAACAGTGTCCACAGTATACCAGCATGGTCCCTGCCCTTAAACTCTGAAAGGGTTATGCCTATCTCACATACCTTTTTATAGCACTGTCCTGAAATCACAGTGAGAACTGCAATCAGTACACAACTGGCTGCATGCAATTAGCAAATGCTGGCTAACAATTGGTGCAGAGGCCATCACATGGACATATGCAGATACCTACAAAAGCATGCTGTACTCCCAGTCCACACATGCAATACTTTCATTGCACCCTCTGGAGGTAGGGGAGAGAGAGAGAGAGAGAGAGAGAGAGAGAGAGAGAGAGAGAGAGAGAGAGAGAGAAATACACAAACAAAAACACTTAACAAAACCTACTAGAAAGCTGACATCTGTCAACTGGAGCAGCAGCAGGACACCAATCCAAAAGGCAACACAAGCAGCTGTGACAAACACAGGTAATGTAAAGTAATACTTTAAAAGTCTACATACTGTGAACCCTCCATATGTGTCATTGGTCTGTATCTATATGTATATGAAGATGTGCATAGGGCAGGGGAAATACAGCAACTATCAGTGAAGGCTGTACATACATATGTATGCGAGGGCATCTATGTGCACATATCAAAGTAGGTTGAATGCAGGTTGTAGTGCAATGTACAAAGTAGGTTTCACAGTTATGTATGTTTAGCAGTATGTTAGTGTGTGTATACAGTTTTGTAAACAAACATGTTGATATACCTATCTATCATATGGATACGTATGTATGTCAATATATGTATGTATATATATATATATATATATATATATATATATATATAATATGCATATATGTATACATAGATAGAGAGGGATGTAGGAATACATAGACACATAGACAGATGTAGATAGAATATGTACAAACAAATATATGTAATATACACATACAGATATAGATATATGTAGCTACATATACATAGACAGACAGATCTGACTATCTACAGATATGACTGTATATGACTATCTTACACCCCCCCTGTCCCACCCCCTCTGTCACTCTCACCCCCTCTCTGTCACACTCCCCCCCCTCCATAGCTATAGCAATATATGTACATCGATATATATATGTGTATATGTATACAGACATATATATATATATATAGAGAGAGAGAGAGAGAGAGAGATATTCTGAGTGAGGCACATGTGTACAGATGTATTGCAACAGGTGCCTGGTGACAAAGGCATGGAGTAAACATCAGTGTCAAAACTGGAGTACCATACCCCATTTCAAATCACCTACACCAGTAACCACCAGATATGTGATTGGCTGCCCACCACTGCATGTGTCAGGGGTGAACAGGGTCATAAATGTGTACAATAGTCCCCCCAATGATAGTCACAGTGGCACACTATTCCTGGAATACTTGTACATGGTATGTGTCAGCAGACATGGTGTGTCAGCTATGGACATGTAGGTCAGTGTACCCCTCCACACCACACAATGGCTGCCACGGTATGTACCTCACATGACAGCTACAGATATGGAGAAGGACACAGTGACATGTACGACACTGTGACAATGCACTCAAACACATTACCAATGCACAGTGACTGACAACACCACAGAGTGCAGATATACTACCCACATAGAGGTTACCACTCCTGGATTTACATACTTAAGTCACACCCATGACAGATGTCCAACAACCATAGTAACACCTCACACCATCCACAACCTAAATGACTGCTGTGTGTCATCCTTGACACCACAGTAGAGAGCACATGGTGGAGGTATAGGTTCCTACCCACAGATAAGACATACCCTGCAATAAACCACACATCGTTAAGAAGCAAGACTCCCCATGAGTACATGTCACACATACCCCTGCTGAATGTTAGTCAGATAGGTAATATGCCATATGAGTCACCCTGTGTAACTGTGTGACAGGAGCAGGTACCATCACATCACATGTGTCACAATGGTCAGGGTAGCAGAACAGTATGCTGCTGTAGTCCCAGGGGCAATAGCATATTATATTGTATTGTATTGTATTGTATTGTATTGTATTGTATTGTATTGTGTTGTGTTGTGTTGTATTGTATTGGTATGTAGAGGTGCCTCCTTTGTGGAGTGGAACCACTGCTGCTGTATGCCAGTGTACAGGTACATATCCTGTAGTCAGGCTAGTGTTACATAGCACTTCTATATGCGGGTTTAGCTCCTCTTAGAGTTCATGTAGCATGCAACCGGGGATACCATCAGGTCCCATTGATGCTGTGTTTTTTGCTTTTCTGAGGGCGGCTCTCACCTGGACATCTGTGATGACAGAGAGGTTACATTCAGCTGGGATAAGTACGTCTTCATTTGGGGGGAAAGGGAGGGGGGGAAATTGCACTGAACCTGTCTGCCACAATGTTGCCAATATCTGTGGGTTCAGTGAATTATTTGTTGTTGTGTACTAACTATGAGCATATTGGAGGGTTTCTGACCAGGTTTCGAACATAACTGAAGAAGGCCTTGTGGTTATCTGTAGTGTCCCCAGTGATTTCCCTCTCGAAGTTGCCCATGGATGTTTGTATGAGAGAACATAGCTCTTTACTAGTGCTGATCAGACATGCCTTCCCTTTATGGAATTATGCTCTGTCTTGCAGTAGCTTCCATCTTTTGTTATACAATCTGTTTATGGCTGGGGTCCACCAGACAGGATGCTTTCCCTTTGTGGAGAGTGTCTTGGTCTTATATGGGATTGCATGATCCATGAATTCTCGGAGATGTCCGTAGAAATCATTTGTGAAGGAGTCAGCATTGTGGGTTGTGGCTTCCACTGGCCCAGTGGGCTTAAAGGATACCATCTCAGTCTTAAGAAGTGTAAAGTTTGCGTTTGAAATGTTATTCACTGTAGTCATTTGTGCTGGTGGTGGAGGTGGGATATGTATATCCAGGGCGATTAGTTTGTGGTCAGATCGCAGTAGTTGATGATGTACCCCATACAGTACCTCAATACAAACCCCCAGAGTGAGGAGGTGCTTTGGACCTGAATCAGTGTGCTGACTGCTGGGGTTTGGTAGTATGTCGTATGGAGTGTGCCAGGTACTGTTGCACAGTTGTTGGCTGAGCACTGATACCTGGCCATTTACATGTGTATCCACCAATAAACAGATAGATGCTATATATGAGAGATATGTTGTATCACAACAGTCGAGTAGCATGTGTAGTATGTGTGCCAAATTCTGCTGACATATTTTGCTGATATCATTTTATTTCCTTTTTCAGGACCATGGCTCACCAGCACAATCCGGCATACTTTGCAGCCGAGGATGAGGAAATACACCAGAGCCTGGTGCGGGATTTTGCAATACTCTTTTCCCGCACCAGCCAGAATCAGCAGGAGAGGGCTGCACTGTGGCAAGACCTGGTCCGTCGGGTAAATGACATAGGCACGCATAATAGGACATATGAGCAGGTACGACATCACTGCAGTGATTTAATCAGAAATGTGCATCAGATATCCACAGGCAACAGGTTGCCACAGGTGGAGGGGTGGCTACACATCCCCCACTCACCAGACTGGAAGGACTACTCCTAAGTGTTGTGGCTCCAGCCCACCAACAACAACAACAGCAGACCTGCATTATGATGGAGGCTGGAGCCACACAGCACCATGACTACGAGCGTGCAGGTAATATGCCATATGTATAGTTGACTGTTGTGTACACTGGTAGTTAATGCATGTGTGAGGTGTGTCCTTGGTTTGTAGCTGTCATCATAGTATTTAATGTGCAAGTGTGATATTCTCAATATTAGCAGCTGACCTGTGAAAGGCAACTGTTGTACTACAGACTTGTATCATACTCAGTAACAATGGCACAGTTGTGCCCACTGACATTAATTTCCTCACTTCTGCAGGTCCCTCTGGTGTAACAGCAATGCAGCCTATCCATGCTGGTGAGTGTGTATTAACAATACCTTTAATAGTCTTGATAGTAATAGTAATATTAGGCTCAATCAGTAGTGCTCTGTGTATGCATGCAGGTGTGTCTGTGTCTGTGTGTTGATATCTCGCATACTGAGTAGTGTGCAAGTGTGCAACTGTGTGCAAGTGTGCAGCTGTGTGCAAGTGTGCAACTGTGTGCATGTGTGCACCTGTGCACATGTGCATGTGTGCATGTGTGCATGTGTGCACCTGTGCATGTGTGCATGTGTGCACCTGTGTATGTGTGCATGTGTGCATGTGTGCACCTGTGCACCTGTGCACGTGTGCATGTGTGCATGTGTGCATCACTGGTAACATTGTGTAGACATTGTAAACTGTGTTTCCTGTTTCCCTCCCACAGGTTCTGGTGCTGCTCTGGTGTCATGCAGCAGGGAACCTGAATCAGGTGCCATGGGTACTGATAATGATGACATCTGTGTAATGGCACAGGAAGGTGTGCCAGGGTCCATCATTGGTCAGCCAATTGACAGTACACAGCTGAATGCGCACAGTCATCCTGCCAATACATCCTTTGTCACCAATGTCCCTAGGTGATGGACAGGATACAGTGGGCATTGACCAGGGTAATGTGGTATCTGTGGCACATGCTTCCCCACACAGCAGCCATGGGCATGGCCCTGAGATGGTACCACACAGACAGATGTCCAGGGGTTCTCATGGGAGCATCCGTGGGCGTACTGCCCCTGTCAGACGTGCCACAGAGGTCTTACAACCTCAGCTATATTTCGGGCTGTCATGCAGGCACAGTCACGTATGGAACGGTACACCAGACAGGGTCTGAGGGAGCTGACAGCATGTCACACAGCCATGAGTGACAGTATGCGTGACATTGCGGCTGCCATCCGTAATTTCACCGATGTCATAGACAAACGTTGTGGGGACATATTAGATCAGTTCCACAACTACATGCCCATGAGCCAGGGCAATGGTGGACGGTTGAGGCATAGACGTGGGCATATGCCAGCAACAGCAGCAGCTGGCAGTCGTCGCGGACGACAACAGGGCCGCGGCCACCCCCATAGTGCCAGCAGCAGCCCCAGCAATGCTGGGTCTGTGCTGTCATCAGACCACCCCAGGAGACCACGTGCACGTGGCTCTGGACAGGCCCAACAGGGATCTGTGTCCAGTCAATGAACACCTGCTTCTGATGACAGTACCCAGTCTGAATTAGTACCGGATACGGTCTGGAGCACCCCTGCAAGGCACAGGTATCATGTCCGTGGCAAGAGACACTGATCTGTATGACCTGGCAGGTACAGTCTGTGGCTGTCCACAAACACCGGTATATGGTAGCCATGAGGTGGAACTGTATGCATCCATACACACATGCGAATTGACAACACCTAGGGCTACCGCATACACGCACACACTGCATCAACATTGCCCCACCTTGTACTGCTGTCCCTCACCAACACACATACACATACATGTCAATTGGTGGTATCAGTGGCAGACTCAGGCATACCAAGTTCACACCCTGTGCACATGATGAAACTGTGCCACCTCCTGCAATCTGTAACATCAGTGCAGGTACAGGTTAACATGTTGCTGATGCACAGGGTGACTACATAGACGTGTAGTAATAGTATCATGTTGTTAACAGTACAGTGTGATGATATAATTGTGGGTATATCCCAGCATGCCTGATGCAGTAAGGTTATGATTGTCTTGTACTGTTTTGTACACCCATGGTAAGTACCATAGTGTATCATCTGCACATGTTTGCATACTGGTAGTAAGGATGTCAACAGAAGGCCACATACATAGGTAGCACAGGGGATAAGGTAATGAAAGTATTGATACGCAATGATGGACATGTAAACTGCAAGTGGCATGTTGCCCACACTGGACTCTGCAATGCGGATGTTTGAGGATGTCGATATGTGTGCAGTACTACACGACTGGTACAGGACACACAGGAGCACCCTAGCACTGCAAGCTCATACCTCATACCATGCTAGACAGCCCCAACACACAAAACTAACTTTCACAGGAGGGAGAGTCCCCATAAATGTCAGGGATACTGTGGTGGCAGGACAGGTAGCATACATCCTACTAAGTATGGAACCACTGAGTGAAGGCTCAGTGTCTGTTATTTGACATGTGTATTAGTGCAGGTATGAGCATCTGGGTTTCCGTCCAGTTATTGTACATCCTGACGGTACATGGTCTGTACACTTGTGTGCGCTGAGACTGGACCCTGGCCATCTGACCTGTGTATTTCCATGTACATGTGTATAGTGCCTGCATATTTGCACTGTTACCTACTGGAAGTGGTACAGTTTGTTAGTTGTACAATGGACTACATGCAGCCCTGCTTACTGTAGCTTTGTTTGCATTCATGTTTGCTTGCAGTTACCCTGGAACACTGATTCCACCTGCAATGCAGATTTACGGAGCTTCTGTGGATTCCTAGTGACATCTGCATAGCTTACTATATGTATGTCCATGTCTCACTTGACAGAACGTCACTGTTTGTCCTGTTCACATGTACGTTGCCTGTGACACATTGCATATGACTTACCTGGTATTTGATCATGTGAGCAGTCATATATGCCAGCGCTAACTAATCACAGGCACTACACCCTCACATGCTCACCTTCTGTACCTTGCTCCCCATTGGCCCTATGTGCTGGTAATCACCATGGCAATCACAATACTATGGTAGCATGTGCAAAGGTCACTTGTCTGTCACCTCTATAGTACAGTTGTGGAATATGTGAGTCATGTGGCAATGTTACAGCTGCCACATGTACACAGTCAACCCTCTTCCCTACCCATGGATGTACAACACATGTGTGAGATGCAACCACATAGCCAAACTGGGGACTAAGCACTCTGAACCCAGTACTGGCATAACCTGTCAGGTGGCATGAAATACTGCAGTGACTACAATACCAGTCTGATGTAGACCTACACTGACAGCAATCCAAACACATGAACACACTGGGGCATTCTTGGAGCCTCAGAATAGCATCCTGCCTGAGCAGCAGACACCTCTGCAGCTGGCACACAGGCATATGTTAAGCCGGAACACAGCACGTGCAACACATAGCACACAAATCCTGTGTGCCAAACAGTCACAGCCTGTAATGCTAGACAACACACCTGCTACAGTTGTGTTAGGTACCTTTATTGTCCGGTACAGTGAGGTCCCGCTCACCAGGCTGGACAAGGTGAAGGTCACAGTGATATGCCCGTGGGGCACTATGGTCCACCACATAACACAAGCATACAGGTCAGTCAGAGGCATGGACACATATGACTCAGTCATTGTCCGTGCCACTATGGCTGACCTGTGATGTTCCTCCCTGGACTACATGATAGGGAACATAGAAGGGCTCTCTGAGCATGTGGCACAGGCTGGTATGACCCTGACCTTGGTTGGCATCATACCCTCACCAAGAATGCTGAAGTATTACTGAATGCTGATGAATTACTGTAGCTACAACACCCTAGCTGTAAGGTTCCTAGCATGTAGTCACTGCATTGCTATGGAACAACTTGTTACCACTCCCACAACAGGTGAAATCATGCAGCACCTGTTCATCAACAACATGTAGACTATATGCCCCAGACCAGATGTGTATCCCTCACTGCTAGGATGATACCATATACAACTCACACTGTATATACACATACCACATGCAGCACCCACACAGAAAACCACAGTCATAATGTTATCCAGTGCAAATACCATGTGTTCACATGTGGCAGGTGTCAGACATGGGAACTATTGAAGGTCACAGGTATATATGTGTATTTGGCACACACATACATCATATGTGTGCATTGCCATTACTGGTTTAATCAATGTCATGCATTATTGTGAACAACAACCCACACACATGGACATTCTGTGTGACAAAAACACACGTGGCGTTTGTGGAATTCAAAGCCATAACTAACTGTGCTATGACAGTAGTGAGAGATGCAGTAGCAGAGCGTGCTATTTGCATTACTGGGAGATTTACCCTCTTCTGCTGTACTTGTATGGTGCTGACATCATCTCTGTTTAGAGATTGGAATATGCAGCAGCTGGTGTGTTGTACTGGTTGCCAAAAAGGTCAGTTCTCTCACACATGCAATTGCACACACCCTACTTCCACCCCCCCCAACACACACACACACACTTGCCGGATTCAAACCCCTACCTAACTATGTTATGACACTAGTACGAGACGCAGTAGCCGAGCGCACTATTTGCATTACTGGGAGGTTTCCCTTCTCCGGCTGTACTTATAGGGTGCTGACATCATCAGTGTTTAGAAAGGGGAATGTGCATCCTGTAGTGTGTTCTCCTAGTTGCCAAAAGGGACATTTCTCTCACACAGAATTGCACACACACTAACCCCCCTCACCCAAACACACACACTGACCATTTGCAGGATTCAACCCCCTCCCTAACTATGTTATGACACTCAAGACGGACGCATTAGCAGAGCGCACTATTCGCATTACTGGGAGGTTTCCCTTCTCCGGCTGTACTTATAGGGTGCTGACATCATCAGTGTTTAGAAAGGGGAATGTGCATCCTGTAGTGTGTTCTCCTAGTTGCCAAAAGGGTAATTTCTCTCACACAGATTTGCACACACACTAACGCCCCCTCACCCAAACACTGAGCATTTGCAGGATTCAAACCCCTACCTAACTATGTTATGACACTCGAGACGGACGCATTAGCACAGCGCACTATTCGCATTACTGGGAGGTTTCCCTTCTCCTGCTGTACTTATAGGGTGCTGACATCATCAGTGTTTAGAAAGGGGAATGTGCATCCTGTAGTGTGTTCTCCTAGTTGCCAAAAGGGACATTTCTCTCACACAGAATTGCACACACACTAACCCCCCTCATCCAAGCACACACACACTGAGCATTTGCAGGATTCAACCCCCTACCTAACTATATTATGACACTTGAGGGAGACGCATTAGCAGAGAGCACTATCCGAATTACTGGGCATCTGTTCTGCACCTGCAGTATTTATAGGGTGCTGACATCATTATTTATACAGAGGTATGTACATCTATTACTACCTGTCAGGTGGGGGATATCATATATATATGCATTTGCAGCCACCTACTTCAGGGTCAGATATGCACATCAGCACTGGCAGGTTATGTTTTTTACCATGCTTCGTGACCACAGGACCTGTAACCCACAACACAACCAGTTCAGACCACCCCTCCCACATCCAGGACACACACTTTGCTTCCCTGGGAACAGTGCCAAGATATGAAGGTGTTCACATACACCATTCCAGTTGTTAACGTCAGGTACAGGTATATTGTGTGTGGGAACTACTCAGGCCTCTACAACATTATGCTACAGCCACTACAATTTGTGAGTCCATGTGCTATGGCAGGACCACTCACCACAGCCACAAGGGGGAATACATATTGCACCTGACCATCTGCAACATGGGTACTCACTGTTCCACACCAGAGGTAGACCACCATTGTTGATATCTGACCATACCCACCTTTCCCTGGACATCCATATCCCATCCCCACCCCCAGGCAAGGTTGTCACTGCAAACAAAGTGTATTTATCAAAAGCAGACTTTGCACTTGTGAAGCCTGGGGTGGAAGACTTCAAAGGACCCATGCTGGGGGAGTATACAGGCCACTCTGCATAATCCTTGACAATTGCATTCTATGAGTATGTGGAAGGTTTGCATTGATCATGCTATCCCAAATATACCCATGACTCCTCCACAACAGGACACCTGTCAGGTGTACACCAGCCATATATGAGCTGTCCAACAGACGGAGTGAGCTAATACATTGCAGAGCAGTAGCCCACAGAGGGAGGACATCTCTGAACAGTACTGGCACAACACTTCAATCCCTCATAATCATCACGACAAAGTGTTGACAGTGAAATTGTCCAGACACTGCAGATAAGGCTCCCCTCAGTCTGTTATTGATGCCCACTTACTGTTAGAGGTCCTCACCAACCCTCTTCCAGCACACACCAGCCACATGGATGTGGCATAGCAAATTCAACCCCTGGGATCTCCACTGTGTCCCTGCTTGACGGAGGCACAGCACACTAGCCTCAAACAGTGCCTTATGTGACCTACTTTACAGTGGCACAGTAGCCTACTGTACTGGGGAGGCAGACACCAAGCACACTCTGGCTAAGCTTTCATTCCCTAGGGCAAACAGCCTTGTATTGACCTCTACACCTATATGTTTATTTGTCAGATGCACAATATTTGTTGCTGATAGACTGTTTGCAGGTCTTTATTGCCATAGCATTCCCTGTTTCTATGAACAACTTGTGTATCTGTGGAAGATGTTTGAATATGAGAGGGATCCAGTATATCACTTATGTCTCTGTAGTCATTTAACTGTGTGCACTGGGCAGATTGCTGTAATTTGGTTGGTTCCTGGAATAACACGTACAAATACCAGATATGTGTGGCCAACTGCTAAACTGAGATATGGCCTAAGTGTGTGAGCATGCCCAGTTCAGGCTTTCCATGGCATGTTGTCAGACATATGTCTCATTTATCAAATTGTGCGAGCATGCCCAGTGTGAGCTTTCCATATGTTGAATTCTGCAGTCCACCACATTTGTGGATGAGTGTGAACTTCAACAATATCTCATGTTTATGGTTGTGTGTTGGGTGTCATGTTGTGTACTTGCTGGCCAACTGCTTTGTGTCTGAACACAACAGGGATTATACTGTGCCTGCAGGGTTTGCATGGGATACTTTGCATGCAGTTGTCAACATCCTTTCATACTGACCTAACACTGTAGTACCGTATAGTGTACTGGTTCAGTACTTTCACTGTGTGAACAGTATCCTGGGCTTTAGTCCTAACACTGCTTTAAATTTTCATAGTGAGCACAACAGACTGGTTAGGGGCCAGTTGTACACATATGACCATGTTGCATTATGTTCAGATATGGACTACTTAAACCAGGCTTGTCCAACATTGGTAGTGTATTCCACAACATAGGTGGACATTGACAAACACTAGCGATGTGCCCTAGGCCATTTCTAATGCTAGTCAGAGAGTGTGTTTGTCCTTTGACACACATTGTAACTGGGGTTTGCCATAACATATGTCATGGTTAGTATACTGTGCCTCCGTCTACCTGTGACATAACAGTGATACCCAGGGTAAACCTACCATCTCCCATCCACTCATCAAGATTCCTCTTGAGGAGAGTTAATGAGTGACTCTCTGGCTAACCTGTACTGGGAGTTAACTCAAGAGTGGGGGTGGCTTCTGTGTTTTGGATCATTCAGTACAGCATGTCCTATGTATGTCAGTGCTGGGGTTCAGGTCTCTTATGTGCATATCTCACTGCCATTCAGATTGTACAAGGTGCAGCATGCTCATTGATTCAGCTTGGACATGGCTTTATACATCAGGCACAGCTTGCCTGTGGGTGGGCAGTATGGCAGTGTGTGGAGCTGCAGTTTGTTTCATCAGGCAACACATGGCATCTGTTCAAGCTCTTTGATACTCCTGGTGAGGTACTTTTGGGGTCTTTCCAGTTGATGGAGGTGTCTGCTGAGGTACATCCCACAGGGGCCATTGTAGTCAAATGTGACGCTGATGAAGGATGACTGCACAGCCACAATGACCTCCCCTGATCTAGATCTGACTACCTTCATGATTAGGTGGGTATATGGTATGTTTCTGTAACCACTACAGCCACATGCTTGTCCAATGCAAGATATCTATCAACTTGTGTCCCCAGGTCTCTTATTACATCTTAAGTACTTAATGGGTTAACACCTATGTGGTAATTGGTTGGCACTTACTGTATATCCACAGGGGTTGACTATACACTTTTCTGCAATTAGCTTGCTGACATGGCTATGGCACCAGTTGTCTGTTTCTATGTGGCCCTTTTGTCGGATGCTTGTGTCAGCTGGAGGGTCAGATATGGTGGCCAGTTTGTAGTCCTCTGCAAACTTGTTCAGACACAGTCCTTCCATGTTGGCCTGTACCTATGGGACATATATACCAAACAAGGGAGGTCCCAAGACTGAGCCTTGTGGGATGCCAGTTGTATCTGGTTTGTAGTCTGACATAGCTGCAGCATTTCAAACCATGTCACTTCTGTCCTTGGTCTGGTTTGCAACCCCTCTACTGACATAAGGGTTTATATTTAAGCTGGTGAGCTTATCTATAATGAACACATGGGGTATTGTATGGAAGCCTTTTGCAAGGTCCAGCTAGGCTGTGTGGACCACATTCCCCTCATCAATGACCTTAATGACTGTTTCAAATGAGTCAAACATGTTTAAGGGGCAGGATCTGCACTTAAGAAAGCCACACTGGGTAGGGTCCAGTGTCAGTAGGTCCCCAATATCTTTATGTCTGAGGTACATGCTGATCCTTTCCATAGCTTTGCAGAACAAGCTTGCCAGGATTCTGGGGTGGTAGTTTGCAGTATCCATTCAGGCAACACCTTTGTGGAGAAGGACTACTGTTGTTGTACACTGCTCTTTGGGTACATATCCTGTGGTAAGGCTGACATTGAGCAGTAGTGTTATTTGGCGTTCCATTCTTCTTGGAGTCCATGTTGGACTCAGCCCAGGACACCATCTTGTACCATTGATGCTGTGTGTTTTGCTTTGTAGATGCTGGCTGTTACCTCAGCATCTGCAATGTCAGGATGCCAGCACTCTGCTGGGATATATATTTGGCATTTTGGGGTGGGGGGGTTTGCACTGCACCTGTCAGGTTGGCTGTTGGCAATATGTGTGTGTGTTTGGTATGTTGTTTGTAATATTTGAGTGATTCAGAGCATATCTGTGAATTCCCAACAAGGGTCCTACCATCAGTTAAGAAAGCCTTGTGATTATCCTTAGTGTCCTGTACAATTTGTACCTTCATAGGTTCATTGGTTCATACTAGGCTATCCACCCCAGGACATTTATAAGCCTAGCCAGAGTGTGTGTGGCTTTTGCCACCCCTTGCTATGTGAATATTATGGCCATTTAGGATTTACTTTACTGTGCCTCTGTCTGGACGTGACACAGTGAAGACCCCCAGTGTACATCTATGATCATCCATCCACTTGGCAAGATTCCTATTGAAGAGAGTCAGTGAGGGGCTCTGCCTAACATGGAGTGGGATTCCGTTCCAGGGTGTAGGGAGCCTCTGGGTTATGTATCTGTCCCTCCAGCACATCCTATTTCATTATGTGTTGAGGTTGACATCTCTCACTCTCACAGCTCCGATGGATTTGGGTTTTCTGGGGTGGAGCATGTCCATTAATCCTGTGTTGGACATGGCCATGTACAACAGGCATACAACGCCTCTGCATAGGCAGTATGTGACTGCATACAGCTGGGGTGTCTACAGCCAGGCAGCATATGACATATATTTGAGACCCTTTATCCTCTTGGTGAGGTACCTTTGTGGTCTTTCTAACTGCTGCAGGTGTCGGGTAAGGTACATCCCAAATGAGGCATTGTACTAAATTATGGGCCTGATAAGAGAACAGTATAGGGGCACAATGACCTCTGTTGATGTAGATGTGAATCCTTTCATGATAAGGTGGCCAGTATAGGCAGTCTTCCTAGCCACGTTGGCAATGTGAGTGTCACATGACATGTTACTGCCCACTTGTGTCCCTAGGTCCCTGATTACTCCTTCCATACATAATGGATTACCACCTATGTGGTAATTTGTGAGTACCTTGTTTGGTATTTGGTGAGACATTCATACTGTCCAGTGTCTTCAGGAAGGCTGAGTGGGGTTCTTGTGTGTGAGAGTGTGGTCTGTAGCATGCTACAGACTGTACAGCAGTTTTGCCTACGGTTAGTTGCAGATGGGTGGTCTCCGATGCTTCGTGCATTGTCAGTTACCTAGACATGTGGGTATCTTTGCTGAATATGGATACTCCCCCTCCTTTTATAGTTTGGTCCAGGTTTTGGGGCCATAACACATGATATGAGGTATAACCTGGCAGTGCTGGTGTGCTGTCAGGAGCCTTGCTGCAGGTTTCTGTCACTGCATGGACATCGATGTTCTCCAAACTGGGGAGGGCCTCGGGAGCATGCATGTTGAGGTTTACACGTCTGGCATTGGGCAGCATTACCCTTATGTTTCTTTCCACTTATGTTTTCTAGGGAGGTGGGTTAGTCTTTTCAGCCTTGCCTACAAAAGGCTCTATGGAGGTGGCAAGAGCCTTAGCCAATATCCAGACGCCCAGGGGTAACAGGTGCAAGCCATCCCTGGCACAGCAGCGTGGCTTGTCAAGCATGACATCCCAAGCAAACAGACATTGGATCCCCTTGGAATGACACCAGTAATTGTGCCACTTGTTAAAGCTGATCATTCTGTGTTTGTACTGTGGCATCATTCTTGGTGAGGGTAGGATGCTGCACAAGGTCAGTGTCATACCGGCCTGGACTACATAATCAGAGAGCTCAACTATGTCTCTTTTCATGTAGTCCGGGGAGGTACATCTCAGGTCATTCATGCCAGCATGGACAATGACTGCATCATATTTGTACTTGCTTTGGGGTGACCTGCGTACTTGTGTTATGTGGCATATTGTAGCAGCCTACAGGCAGCTTACTGTACCCTTTCCCTTGTTCAGTCTGGTTAGCGGGACAGCAGTGTGTCTGACTATGGAGTCACCTATTGCAACTGTATCAGGCATGTTGTTTCTCCTTCTGGCCTGTGACTGTTTGGCACACCAGCTTTGTGTACTATGTGTTGCATGTGCTATGTTTGGAGGTACTGGCTGCTTGGGTGTCTGCTTTGGAGGCCTCTGTTGATGTGGTGTGTTTGTAATTAGAGCCTCCGGGAATGTTTTTCTGTGTTTATGTCTTTGGTTTGCAGTTGTGATAGGTCTATGTGAGACTGGGTTTGTGGTGTGTGTGGTTACCTTCTCCTCCTGACTAGTTTTGACAGTACTGAGTTGGGAGAGCTCAGCCTCCGGTTTGGATAAATGGTTGCATCTCTCACATATATTTGTATTTCTTGGGGGGAGGTGAGGGTTGTCTGTGTACATGGGGCAGGTGTAACATTGCCTCAAGATTCACAGATTCAACTTGTTGTAGCTGGCCTTAGTGGATTGTATGAGTGGACATATTTTATTGCCATACTACTGATCAGAGATTACTTCCCTTTTTAGGTTTTGCTCTATCATGTAGTAGCTTCCTCATTCTCTTGCATGGTTTGGTAATGGCTGGGGTCCACCATGCCAGATGCCTGCGTGTATGGCATTGGGTCTTGGTTTTATTTGGGATTGCATAATCCATGCATTCCTGGCAGTGTTCATGGAATGCCTGTATAACGGGCTCTGAGGTGTGGCCCATATTTTGCACCTGCACAGGGCCTTTAATGGATTCCACATCAGTTTGGAGGAGTGCAACATTTGCTTTACACATGTTTTTCACTGTGGTTTTCTGGCCAGGGACTGTGGTCAGGATGTGTATATCCGGTGTGATTACTCTATGGTCTGATCTTACCAGTGAGGGATACACTTCTCATCTTGCCATCCAGTACCCATGTTGCTGATTATCACATCCAATATGCTTACCCCTCTTGTGGGAGTGGTACATTGTTCCTGAGCATTTTGGTTTATGGATTCTAGGAACCTTTGTCCTAGGGTGTTGGAGCTAGAATAATGCTCCCAGTCTATGCTTGGGTATTTTCAGTCACCCAGTATAATGTGGTTTGGAGGGCTTGATATATTCATGTATTCCAACATAGGCCAAGTGCAGTTCCTGGTGTTAGGATGGTAGTCTGTAGCAGGCTATAAACTGGGAGACAGTTTTAGCCACTGTTACTTGACCATGGCTAGTCCATGCTGCTTCTTGTTGTGGTACCAACATGGGGGTGTGGTTATCCTTGACAATTATTGCTAGTCACCCTCCTTTTGTAGCTTGTTCCATGTTTTGAGGCTGTACAGCACAGTATGAGGTGTGACCTGGTAGTGTTAGGGTGCTGTTGTGAGCGTTGACCCAGTTTTCTGTTACAGGACAGATATCAACATTCTCCATACTGGGGGAGTTTAGACTGCATGCATCTTGCTGTTTAGACTTCTGGCATTGGGTAGCATTACATCTAGGTTCATATTCCTTGTAATACCTATGGAGATGGGTTTGTGTTTTGAGCCTTACCTATTCAAGGCACACTGTGGGTAACAACAGCCTTTGCCAGTATCCATGAGGCCAGGACTGATAGGTGCACGCCACCCCTAGCAGGTGGAGCATCATGTCATTCTCAGCATGTCATCCCAGGCTGGCACACATTGGATCCCCTTTGACTTACAGCAATACTTCAGCCAATTATTGCAACTGATCATCTCATCTTCATATTGTGGCATCATGCTTGGTGAGGGTAGGATGTTAGTCAGGGTCATCAAGTTTGCATATACTACATGGTGTTACATTGCTTAACACATGGCAATCATGCCTCAGGTGGTGCTGCAGGGCTGCCTCTGTTGGATGCACATACTACACTCCCTGTACATGTTTGAGAGCAGGTTATGTCATCTTAGGCATCCCTGTTATTATATGAGTGAGTCAGAGAGGGGTATCATTCTCAGGGTTCCTACTGAGCCAGTGCATGTGCTATGCATTGCCTCTTTGCCAAGGCCAGGGCATACTGGGCACGCCTCCTTCTGCCTACTGGGGTGGGCTCAGGTTGTTCCTCCTCCGAGTCACGCTCTGCCTGTGATAGCCATGGCAATGGTGGGGGGCTGTTTGGCCCGGCCCTATGCTGGTCCTGCTGCAGCTGTTTTCACAGGATCATATTATGTAGCATAGCACATACCATGACAATTTGGGTACATGTAGTTTGTGAGTACTGCAAGGCTCCACCAGATGTGTCCAGACATCGGAACCGTGACTGGAGCAGCCCAAACACATGCTCTATTACATTACGTGTTTGTGCGTGTGCCTCATTATGGCATTCCTGTTCAGGTGTGTGTGCGTTTCTGATGGGTGTCATCAGCCACGGCTCCAGTGCATAACCTGCATCCCCCACTAGGTGGCCATGTGGGATGTCCCCATTGGCAAATGTCTGGTACAGCTGCGTCAGATGCCAGATATGGGAATCATGGTAGCTCCCAGGGCAGCCAGCACACACATTCATTATTATGCCCTGGGCATCACACACGACCTGGCAGTTGATGGAGTGGAAGCCCTTGTGGTTAATGTTGGCCCTACCCCGCTCACCGGCTGGTGCTTTGATGTGTATGTGCGTGCAGTCTATTGCACCCACTACCTCAGGGTATTCCGCTATTTGCTGGAAGAGACGCATATTGCTGGCCAATACCTCACAGGCATTGGGGAAATATACATGATCACCGACATGTGCTGACATGGCATCCAGGAACTGGTGCAGTACCCTGGAGGCTGATGCCTGTGATATCCCCATCATATCACCAGTTGGTCTCTGGAAGATACCTGTTGCTAGTATTCTTAGGCCAACACATACCTTGGTTTCCACTGGGATGGGTTCCCCTCTGTTGGTTCTGTGTGTGAGGCGTGGCCTGCACAGCTCGACAATTTGCTGCAGGAGGTCTCTGTCCACTCTATAGCGCTCCACTATCTCCAGCTCATGTAACCCGTGGTAGGTTTCCCTGGGCCTGTACACTCTTCTCCGTCTCCTCACTGTGGGTTGTCTGGCACCATTTGCATTGTCACCACCCTCAGCAAGTCGCCTATGTCTCCTTATGACAGCTATGGCAGCCCTTAGCATTTCTGCTCTGAATTAAGCTTTTTCAATTTTCACTTCTAATAGCTTACTCCTGTCTTGCAGTGTCTCTTGAGAGAAACATCCTGCACTGCTGTTTGCAGAGTTTTAAGTGCTGGGCTAGGCTACTATTCTGACTGTGTAATTGCCTGCTTCTAATTGTTTTCACCTGCTAGCTCCAGCAGTATTCCTTGCTAGCTTCCTACTAATTCTGTTGCTTCCTTTTTCCTTTCTGTTTCCTCAGGGGGGAGCAACGCGCATACCAGTGGAAGCATGCTCACAGTGGCTTACATGCACGCACACATGCTTACACGGTTTAGAATCTACTTAATCAGGTTAAAACACGCACACACCAGTGCAAACAGTCTTACAAGTCTGCCAACAGGCTCCCACATGCTCAGTCTGCCTTACACGCGTGCACAATGCCCTACTCGCACCTCCTGGTGCGCACACATGTGCATGCACGCCCAGCAAGAAACTTTGGTGTAGGCTACAGTGTACACCTTCCATTTCTTGACTTTCCCATGCTTATCTTGTGGCACTCCTCTTTCCATGATATGTGTCTGACATCTGTCACGTAACACTGACCTCCAATGAACTGCATTTCTTTCTGCCATTCCTCCCTGTGATGTCACCTATCTCCTACTCTGTTCCTCCCTCTTATGTAACTCCTACACTACTCAGAATGTGCTCATTTGCTATGTGACAGTGGGATTCAGTATCCTAACACTCATTTACATCAGATTGCCTACTAATGCTTAGTTACATGTCGTAGACTCAGCTTCCCCCCTTAGCAACCACTAAACGGTGGCCATGTTGTTTTTGGTCTGCTGGTCCCTGCATTGTAAATCCATGTATTGCATAAAACCCACATTTGTGGGTTTATAACCTTCATTTTTATGTTTTATATAGCGCAGCCCATTTGCGCGGGGCTGCACTGTGTTTAAACATCGGCGATCGCCGAAAAAAAAAAATATTTATTTCTCATATTTGCATCGGGGTACCTTGCCAATGGCCACATATTTGGCCATTGGCATGCTGCCTGACACATATGCACCCTTTATTTTGAGCTGACATGGCTCCATTGTGTTATTTGCAGAAACGTTCTCAGTTGTCGTGATTAGCATGTCCACGCCCAGTCCGTGTAAGAGACATTTTAGCTGGTCTCTTACACGGAATTTTGGGCTGTTCCTGGATCGCGAGGGCTGCATGGAGTCTTACACTACTCTTAGACTCCGTGCAAGCCTTTGTGAATCCTGTCCGTGGTGTCCGTACTTTTTTAAGCAAGTTGGAAAGGTTGGAACAGCTCAGTTGTGTATATATATGTGTATATTTGCTGTAACATATATATATTTATACATCTATTTACATTAATATATACAGATATATCTGCATATGTATGCATACATGTATATTCATATCTTGCTGTGTGTATATATATATATATATATATATATATATATATATATATATATATAGATATAGATATATATATAAAATCCAACAACATATGGGTCTATGGTTGTCTGCATATGTACTGAGTCATATGTGGGTATGTATCTGTATTCTTTCTCTGTATGTATACATTCATACTATGGCGAGGGAGAAGCCACATGAATATATATACATCTGTGTGACCTCCACAGGGCGGTCCATTAGAACCGGGCCATCCAACCCTGGCACGCCTGGATCCATAATTTCATACCCATAGTTCCTCCCACCCATGTTGAATTTACACGAACAATATCCATTATCCACTTGTTATTGCAGTCATAACGCACCTTTACACATTGCCCTCTCCAGAACGTTTGGGGCCCTGCACACATTTTGGCCCGCCTTGTGTATTCACAGGGTCTCTCGCCATGTATATTTGCACATACGTGCCTTTCCTGGGGTTATTGATTATGGCCATTTGTGCTTTACAATTTTTGGTGGTCCCAGCATGGACTACATTCCGTCTGTCTGTAAAGTAGACTTAGCAATTCAACAATGTTACTCCCACTGGTAAAACCCTGCCTGTGGTGTGAGTAGCGGTGCTCTGCTCACTCCTGGGCAGCTTTTTATGACATATGCTGACAGCACTATATAATACCATATTTGCTCTTGAATCTCTTCACATCCCTTGTGTATGTTTTATTGCTACAACGTTCATTCTTCATACATATACATATATATATATATATATATATATATATATATATATATATTTCATGTATGTAGATATATATCTATACACATATATATGTGTGCATGTAAATATATATATATATATGTGTATATATATTACATCTGTACATACAAACATACATTTCCTATGGTGGGAGCTGCTTACACCCGCGCAGGCGCACTCGCCTATGCTTACTGTGCGTTACATATGTTTACTGCCGCTTATTTGTGCTTACTTGTGCCTTATTCTTTATAACAGTACCACTCTGATTGAAGGGATCTGGTTAATAGTCCCATGTGATACACACTTTCACTTTTACTTGTCGGCTTTACAGCAGAGCGACATTCATTCCACAAGGAAAGTGATATGTGCTATAGTCGAACATGAACTGTGAATGCATGTTCATTAGGTGGATGCTCTAACCACTACACTGTTGGTGTTATACTTCAGTTATATGTATACCCATGGTTCATGGTTACCCGAACACACACCTCAACACTTCACTTACTCAGCAGGCATCCATTTTCCTGTTGGGAAAACCACACTATTACACATGCGCTATGATTGTCAGGGTGTTTATGTGGTCATCTGGGTTTAGGCTTGTCCAACTGGGGACCGGGACAGCCCTGTACCCATTTGAAAGTCAGATTTAACATGTGGACAAGGTTGCTCCCACTGTTAGCATCCTACCTGTGGTTAGAGACGCAGGGATTTTGGCCACCTCTGGCCAGCTATATTCCTTTGCATTCGTTATGAATGCTTTCTTGTTCCCATGTTCGTTCTGTGTATATATATATATATATATATATATATATTGTTGCCACCCTTTCAAATGGCCAAAGTGGGACTTATTTGGTACAAACGTCAAGATTTTGCAGACCGACACATACCCAGAGCCAGTACAAAGGACAGGACGTCACTTTTATGCCTAACTGACAGCTTATTCTTGTAGCATTTTAGTTGCTTATTTAGTTTCTTATGACAGTTAGGTGTTTCAGATACAGAATAACTGTTTTATGCAACTATTACATAAATATAGGACATATTTATGTCATTAAATCTCAGAACGTCTGCCATTTGACACTACGTGTACAGGACACAACTGCCCAAAGAGGGACTGTTCCTCACAAAGTGGGACAGGTGGTTACCCTATATGTGTGTGTGTGTGTGTGTGTATATATATATATATATATATATATATACATATATGTGTACATACACATTCATACACATCTATATGATTTAATTAATTTGATCGTACTGTTAAATGACTGTGCTGTCTGCTATGTTTGTGATAACATCGACGTTAGGTATAACTGCCATGGCTTAGTGGTAAATCACATTGATTGTGATGTGTAGGGTCCTGGTGTCGGGCCTGGCTGATGTGGTATATTGTGTTGCTGGGCGGAACAAGGGCCATTGGACAAAGGGTGAGTACAACACTTTTCAGCTGCGGTTTTCCGTTTAACCGCCGATTCACGTCACACAAAATTCTTCTACATTCTTACTGCGATACATCACCCCAGTTCACATTTAATTGGTATTATATCATTATACAGCATAAAATTTGCAAGATATGCTCGTATACGGATTACGCATCATAAATGGTGTGTGCTGCAGTCGAACAGGCAACATCTACTTGATAGTCGGATGCTCTAACCACTACACTATTGGGGTTCTGCTTCATTTATATGTATACCCATGGTTCATAGTTACCTGAACACATGCCTCAACACTTCACTAACACAGCAGGCATCCATTTTCCTGTTGGGAAAACTGCACTACTACACATGCACCATTTCCTACTGTTCTGGACACTTGCCGCATGTTGACTCACTCAAAGTATATTCAGACCTCCAAAGCCTATAGTCCTGGCACATACATGTATTTGATTGTCAGGGTGTTCATGTGGTCATCCGGGTTTAGGCTTGTCCAACTAGGGACCGGGAATGCCCTGTACCTAGCTGAAAGTCAGACTTAGCACGGGGACATCATTAGTTCCACTTTTAGCATCCTACTTGTGGTTGGGGATGCAGAGGTATGCTCACCTCTGTCCAACCTGATATAACAGCACAAAATATTATGGGGGGTTCCTCTGCTGTTTCCCTTCACATACGTTATGACTGCTATATTGTGACCATGTTCATTCTTCATAGCTATATATATATATCTATATATATATATATATATAAATATATCGGTCTGTACATACACATGCATATACACCTACATGCTTATTTACAATTCCCATCCCGTTGAATAACCGCCACTTACCATCACGCACACACGCTTGCGTACCCGCTTATGTCTAGGGTTGCCACCTTTTCAAATGGCCAAAGTGGGGAATTTTCAGGACACACATCAGATTTTACAGGCCAACACATACCCACAGTCAGTACAAAGGTTAGAACTTTACTTTTTTGCCTAAATGAAAGCTTATTCTTGTAGCAGTTTAGTTGCTTATTCTGTTTCTTGTAACATTATATATTTTACATACAGAAATAACTATTTTATGCAACTGTTACATGAAATATGGGACACAATTATTTCCTACAATCTCAGGACATTTGCCATTTTATTATTTTTGGTCAGGACACTACTGCTCAAGAAGGGACTGTCCCTCCCAAAGTGGGACAGGTGGTAACCCTACTTACGTCTGCTTTAAATTACCTTAATCACCCTATATCTGACTGCCACTATACGAATGTGAAAGGTATATATTCCCGATGATGCACATGGGGAGATGTGCATCATGGTCAGGTGTTTAATCCTGGGTCATAGGTTCTGCAGGACCGGCTGGTGGCTGAGCAGGGTTGTGGACAACTACTGCTCATACAACTTGTGTCCAGATGTCTACGGGACAGGACATCGTGTTGTGACACCAACTCTAATCTTTAGAACAGATACTTATCCCATGAGGGATATCCAAAAATTTTGGGACTGATAACCTCAATGTGTTTGGATTTATGAAAATGAGGTAGGGTTATACATGCAAGGAATAAATAGTTTGCAATCCTGAGACTGCCTAGGGTGAGACTGCCTACTAGATACGAGTAGGGGTCATTATGTGCAGATATGGCTGCGCCAATCTAGCAGCCCGAGTATGGGTGGTTTTGGTGGATGTTCAGGAAGGAAGGGTGGTGTGCTGTGGAGGGGATGATGGGTATTCAATTATGTATCCAGGTGTTTTGGGGTTGGATGGCTCAGTTCAGGCCAGACCATTATGTGGGTATGTGCTGGTAAAGTTTCTGTAAATGTGTATCGCACATTTTAATGTTCATATGTTTGTGGGATTGTGTTCTACAGTATGGCCTGTCAGGTTGTATTGTGGATGTGAATGTTTGTTCTTTGGTTTTCTTTCTGATTCACCCACTGCTCCCTTGTACACCTCCAGTTCGCCTATTGTGCATCCAACCCAGTCTCCCCTTGGCAAATTATAACATTACCCGTGACCCCCCACCACCATATTCCACACACACCCTCCATCCCTTCTCTGGTTGATGGCCCATGGCACAGTCAACAGGACACATTACGTACACTACATATCTCTGGTATCAGTATGTTTGTGAGGACTACCCTAGCATTTCTGATCTTCCACATGCTGTACTTCACGCACATAGGTACACGCAAATACTTATCTTTCATGACATGGTAGGTAGACCCGGGTAATACCCATTCATCTTTGGGCCGTCCTGACAAGGACGACTTGGAATGCAAATGGGCAGGTACTGAGCGAATGCTCTGACCATTCGTATAGTTGCCACCTTTTCATATGACCAAAATGGGACATTTTCGGGACACACATCAGATTTTACAGGCCAACACATACCCATGGTCAGTACAAAGGATAGTACTTTAGTTTTATGCCTAAATGTAAGCTTATTGTTGTAGCAGTTTAGTTGCTTATTCTGTTTCGTTTAGTTGCTTATTCTGTTTGTTGTAACATTTAGGTATTTTACATATGAAAACAAGTATTGTATGGGACTATTACATAAAATATGGCACATAATTATGTCCTACAATTGCAGGACATTTAACATCTATAATGGTTTTGGTATTGACACAACAGCCCAGAGGGGGACTGTCCCTCACAATGTGGGACAGGTGGTAACCCTAACCATTGGGCTAGGCTTAGCAATCGGTGGCACGCTAACACGCTGCATTTCGCTTCCACTTGGTATAACTATCGACACTACAATGGAATACGGGCACGGGGTTTTAAATGTCATTTGTTCGAGGGATGGGGACTCAATATTCAGCTACGTGCCTTTGTGTTTAGTTTTTATTTTGGTGTTCGCAAAACTGTCTTGTATGCTTTGCATACATTTCAGTATCCATGGACATTGACAGGGGTGATTACTATTAGAAACAGGCTGTACTAGTCAGCATTTTAGGTTGCCCGTATGCTGCCGACATGTTCACGCCTCCATGCAGCGCTTAAACACGCCCCCTGTACTCGCGCATGTTTCCTATGCACGTGGCGGTTATGGCAGCATGCCATCATTAATATGCATGTGGTACTGCTGCGCCATCTCTATGCCGCATGGTCGGTGCAAGGCTAATGCCTTCCTTGCGCCGAGCTTCATGAATCCCGGGGTATGTCTCCATAAACTGTATTCAACTTGCGGTTTTCTTGACATCAACATGCTTTACACTTTTTCCAGCTTATTTACTCATTTTACCTGGTCTGAAGACGTGGAAGCCAAGAAGCAATGCATATGAAATCATCACTACTCTTGAAAATAGTGTTTTTATCTCTCCTGTGGTAGAAAATTCTGAGATTAAAAAGACCAGACCACATCTACAAGCTGCTGTACACAACTTCCACCAACTAAAACATACTTAATTTGCCAAATTCAGTTTTGTTTTCACTCTTCCTGTTTTATTCACTGTACAGTTTATGAGTTCCACCCTCACATTGAGTTTATGTGGACTATAACCTCAAACCATGAATTTCATAGTCTGGAAATAAACTACTGTGAGTTTATTTTGCTTTAAAAATCTAATATCTTGAACTCCGTTACCACATTTTTTAGGTTTATAGGAGGTTACTAGGCTAATGGCTCTAGGGCCCTTACAAGCCTAGTCAAGATGTATGTGATAAACAGATCTAAATTAGCACCAACTGCTCCTATCCCAGAGGGACACAGATGAAACCCATGGGGTGAATTTGCGGTTTCCCATCCAGTCATCCAAGTTACGCTTAAAAAGGGTTAACAAGGGGCTCTGTTTAACCTGTATTGGAAGTTCCAGAGGAGAAGCAACCTCTGGGAGACATATCTGTCTCTCCAGCAAGTCCTGTTGATGTCCTGTTGATGTCACATGCTAGAGTAAGGTCCCAAGAGTGAGTGAATCATGTACTATTTGACTTATGAGTGTGCAACATTTCCATTAAGGCAGTATCAGAGGTTGCATTGTATGCAAGGCATATGTCGCCTCTGAGTAGTCTATATGATACAAAGTATAGTGACAGTGATTTCAGTCTGCCCACATATGACGTGCTGAAGACCCTGAATTTTCTTTGTGAGGAACCTTTGAGGTCTTTCCATTTGCTGCAGGTGCCTGTTTAGGTACATGCCAAAAGAGAGCATTGTACTCTGTTATTGGCTTGATGAGGGAAGCATACAGGAGGGTTATAACTTATTTTGTTCGGGAAGTTATGGCCTTGCTTATGAAGTGAGCAACGTAGAAGGCCTTCCTGACCATCATGGAGACATGGTGATCAAAAGTAAGGTTGCTGTCAACCTGTGTGCCCATATCTGTCACCACTGATTTAGAGCTTAGGGTGTTGTTATTAATATGGTAATCTGCAGGGACATTGCTTTTGCCAAAGGGGACAATAATGCATTTTTATGCATTGAGTTTAAGACCATGACTTTGCACCAATCATTGGTTTGCATAAGTCCTTCTTGTAGAATGTTGATATCATATGGGGACTCAGTGACTGCTGCCATTTTGCAGTCATCAGCAAACTTTGGCAGTCACAGACCTTTTGTTTTCACCTGTACCTCTGAGGAGTAGATTCCAAACAATAGGGGCCCCAGCACTGATCTCTGTGGAACACCACTGGTAACAGGTCTGCTGATGGAGTGGAGTCCCATATTTTGACTGCATATGTTCTGTCGGTGAGCCAATTTGCAACCCACCTGACAGTATGTGGGTTGACCCCTAGCTGGATGAAATTTTCAGTAATGCCTGAGTAGGGGATTGTGTCAAAGGCCTTGGCCAAGTCTAGGTAGACTGTATGCATGGATTTGCCTTCGTCCAGGGGTTTGGTGATAGTATCGAAGAAGTCCATCAGGTTCAACATGCAGGATCTCCCTTTAGCAAAGCCAAGCTGGGTCAGGTCAAGTGTTTGAAGGTCTCCTATATCCTTGTTGATAAAGTTCATGATGATTCTCTGCATGGCCTTGCAGATAAGTCTGGTTAGACTAATGGGTTTATAGTTCCCAGGGTCGGTAATTGCACCCCTCCCATGTGCAAGGGGAATGATGGTAGCTGTTTTCCATTCAGCAGGGACAAAACCAGTGCTTAGGTTGTGGTTGAAAAGAATACCCAATGGTGTTGCTAACTTCTGTTTTAGACCATTGAGAACCCAGCCTGGGATTTTATCAGGTCCCATAGAGGCCGTGTTTTGGCCTTGGAGAGAGCGGTTAAGAACTGCTCTTTGGAGAATAGGTGGTAGGAATGTTTTGGGGTACATGTGACTGGGACAGGAGGGAGAAGTTTTCACTGAACCTGTCCACTAGCAGGTTGGCTATTTCCACTGGTTCAGTATATGTGGTACCATTCACTAACAGTTCAGCACAAATCTGGGATTTTCCTTTAAGGTTTCAGATGTAGCTAAATAATACCTTATGGTTATCCTTACCTAGGCATGCTAATTTAGATTCATAGTTAGTGTCATAGGTCTTTACAAGATGTCTTATTTGCTTGTTCAAGCTGAGAAGGGTGCGCTTCTAATTCTGAGACTGTACCTTCATGCTATTAGACAGCAATTTCTTCCTTGTACTATAGCCATCAGGCAGGCTTGTTTTTTCTTGAGGATCTTGCTTTGGCCTAATGGCTGAGTCAGTACAGTGTATAGATGTTTATACAATGCATTGGTGTATATCCCAGTATAGATGTCCTTGCAGTCAGTGGGGACAGGAGCTTTGAAGCTATTAATGCCTTCTGGTAAGAGGCTGTAGTTTATTTTATTTATTTATTTATTTATTTATTTTATTTTATTTATCATTTGTTGACCGGGAAAGTCCGACTAGGTTCCACAGAGCCTGTTTTCAGCGGAGGCCCGGGGAGAAATGCTCCAGATGCATGTCTAGCCTGTTTTCAGCAGAGGCCCGGGGAGAAATGTTCCAGATGCATGTCTTTGGAATGTGGGAGAAAACCAGAGTACCCGGAGGAAACCCACACGAACACAGGGAGAACATGCAAACTCCACACAGAAGGCACCCCAGCCGAGAATCAAACCGGAGAACCTCTTGCTGTGAGGTGACAATGTTAACCACTGCACCACTGTGTCGCCCTATTATATTTATTTATTTGTTTATTTTAAATTTGCTTACCAGGAAAGTCCTACGGGACATAGCTGTCCATTTTCAGTTGGCTTTGGAAAAGTTTTTTAGCCTAATTTCTCCTGAAAGGGGGTCTGATGCTATTGATACTTCAAAAAAGACAGATTTATGATCAGACTTCACCAAGGAGGGCTGCACACTTATGGTGGTGCACTGTTCTACCATGTTGGTGAGTACCAAGTCTAGAATGTTCTGGCCCCTTGTGGGGGTGCTAATGATCTGCTGCAAAGCATTTGAGTTAACGAAGTCCAAGAACCATTGGGTGAGTGTGTTTGTGCATGTATAATTTACCCAATCTATGGATGGGTAGTTAAATTCACCCATAACTAAAGTGGTTGGTTGCATTTTGAGCGACTCAAGTAGATCCAAGTTGGTAGTGTGGATATCATGGTTCATGGAGGGGGATCTATAGCTGGTGATAACTTGGACAGGGGTCTTTCCTATAGTTATTTGCACGTGGAGTTAACTCTAGGGAGTTATTCTGTTTAACCAATCTGGAGATGTATTTTCTTTGAATATTGACACTCCTCCTCCTTTAGTTTTCACACGTTCATTTTGTAGTCTGAATGTGTGGAAGGCATTAAATCCCAGTATGGCCAGGTGCTCTCCGCGACCTTGAACCAGGTCTCTGTGACTGCACAGATGTCCACATCTTCCAAGGTGAAGAGTGCTTCCAGTGAGCGCAGTTTCAGATTTAGACTCCTAGCGTTTAGCAGCATAACCTTAAGGTTGTTTTTTGGGGATATTTTTACATCAAGAATTTTGTTTTTGGGGGAAGCAGGAGCCTTAGCCAGTAGCCGAAAGCCCAGAGGTGACAGGTGGAGACCATCTCTGGCAAAGCATTGTGGTGTATCAACCATATCATCCTAGGCTGACAGGTACTGGATCCCCTTAGAATGACACCAGCCAGTTGTTGAAGTCAATAATTTTTTTGTCTGTATTCAGGCATCATCCTAGGTGAAGGTAGAATGCTGCTTAAGGCTAGGAACATACCTGCCTGGGACACACAATCATAGAGCTCCAGTCATGTTCTAAATATTTCAGGAGGCAGTTTTGCTGAAATATATTTCTCTTGTGATTCTAGTATATGTGATGATTAGAATGCTTATAACTTACTAGACACTTCTGATGTGTAAAAGCAACTTTATTCCTCCCTTTTTGAATGACAATATTAAAAGTTTCTCTGCTATGCTGAATTTTGCTGTTGAATGCACATGTAAGAATTTTTGTGTTGATAGAAATAATCTTTCTTTTAATCTGACTAAAACTGAATGGCTAATTTAAAAAAAATATGAGTCAATGACGTGATTTGGTAATTAAACCCTCGCACAAAGTTCATAAAATTGTAGTGATACACTTTGCTCAATTTAAAAAAAAATTGTGAGGATAATTTAAATGATGATAGTGTGTATAGAAAAGTGATGAGTATTGAGTATGACAAAGCACTGATTTAATTCACAAGGGGTTTAGGCTATGTTATTTTTTTAAGGAAGTTATTGAAAAGAAATTTACCACACAATGTTGTTCTATGGCTAAGTTTTACTGCCACCAGAAAATACATAAGAACTTGTATAGCCCCCCCAGGCCACCCTATAGTGGCTGCAACTAATTATATTTTACATAATGTGGGTTTAGTACTTCACAAATACTTGATGAAACCTGTCATGAAATTAGAATCTTATATTCGTGATTATTTTGATTTTTTTAGAAAAATTTCAGTCATTCCAGTGGAATGCAAAGGACTACTGGTTTGTTATGGATGTTAAGAGCCTATATACAAACACTTATTTATTTATTTTATTTTACTTTTGTTTACCGGGTTTGTCCAACTGTATACATCTCCATTTTCATTGGAGGCCCGGGGAGAAAAGCTCCAGTTATACAGTATAATAACAATATACAAAAACATTGCATAGCATTTAGACATTACAATAGTAGCACTAGACATTTCAAAAACAACATATTGAGACAATATAAGGAAAACTTAGTTAGGCAGTGACATTAGTATAGAGTAATAGTTCTGAGTTAACAAAAATAGAAATGAGACAGAAGCATGAGGTTAATAGGATTATAGGTAACTAGTGAAGAGAGTGCAAAGACTAGATGGAAGGGGTCGTAGTAATGAAATGATAAGAAGTGCAGATATATGGTAGAGAATAAAATTATGTTAGTGTCAGATAGTTTGTAAAAAGGAAAGAAAAGAAAAGATAGTTAGTCTGGGTTATTACAAGAGCATAACCAGTGATTAGAGAGAAAGAGTTTTAGTTTGGTTTTAAATATTGGGAGAGAGGTGGGGGTGGTCAGATCGTTTGGTAGTTGATTCCATATTTTACCCACTGTATTTGAAAATAAAGATTTGCCTGCTAAGTTATTTGAGAAGGAAGTGTGAATCAACATTTTGTTGGAAGAGCGCAGATTCTTCAGATTATTATAAGGTCTTATAAGGGTAGAGAGAATTGGGGTGTTACTAGGTTGGTAAAGGGCTTTGTGAGCAATTGTGAGTTGATTAAATTGTAATAGTAGTGGTAATTCAAGCCACCCTAACTGTTTTAGATTCTGAGAGTGGTGGGTCCTAAAAGGAGAGTTGGTAGCAAATCTTGCAATATTATTGTATGTTTTAGTTAGATTGTTTAGGTTATGTTTGGAAAGATTTGTATATATAGGGGAAGCAGATAACAGGGTAGAGATTAAGTGAGTTCTGGCTATTGTGGCTCTGGTTGTTGGTGTCAGGAAAGGTTTAATGCGGTAGAGGGATCCAAGTTTTTTATTAGTAGATTTAATTGTAAAATTTATATGAGAGTCAAACTTAAGTTGATTGTCAATAGTAATTCCTAGCAGTTTGGTAGTGGGGTCTGGAGAGATAACGGTACCATCTTCAGATGTAAGTGTGAAATGGAGAGGGGGTGATAGATGAGAGGGAGTAAAGAGCAGTAATTTGTTTTTTTTAGGGTTAAGGAGGAGGCAGTGGTTAGTGAACCATTTTTCAATAGTAGAGAAGGCTTTCTGTGTGTGAGAATGAAGTTCAGTTTGAGATGAGGCAGAGCAAATGATAGTGGAGTCATCAGCATATTGGATACAGATAGACTGTGGAATGGAGAGATGAAGGTCATTTATGAAGATGGAAAACAATAGTGGCCCTAAAATAGAGCCTTGTGGGACACCTAGAGAGGTAGGAAGAAGGTCAGAAAGATGGTTCTGCCAGAGAACTGCTTGTTTTCGGTTGTCCAGATAGGATGTGAACCAGTTCATCGTAGGATGGTCGAAGGAGAGGGACTTCAGTAAGTGGAGGAGAAGTTGATGACTGACCATGTCGAAGGCTTTAGATAGATCAACAAAGAAAGCAGAGGATAATTATTGTTACGATTATTGTTGCTACAGTTAGTAAAGGATAGTAAGGCTGTGGTGGTACTATGAAATGGCCGAAATCCGTGTTGACAGTTAGCTAGGAGCTGATGTTGAAGTAGGTGGGTAATAAGTTGTTTATGGATACATTTCTCCATAATTTTAGCAAGTGTGGAGAGTAGAGCAATGGGACAGAAGTTAGAGAACTCAGTAGAGTCTCCACCTTTGTGGAGAGGAATAATGTAGGAGATTTTCCAAATTGATGGGATTAGGACTTCTGTTAAGGTTCTATTGATTAATATAGAGACTGGGTAGGCAATTGCTTTGGCTCCTATTCTGAGGTATTCGGCTGGTAGTTGGTCAGCTGAGGGAGTGTTAGGTTTTAGTTTTTGAAGTAGAGAGGAGATATAGGAGGTAGGTATAGGTTTTAGGTGAAAAGGAGGAGGAGTAAAGTTTGGTTTGGGCAGGTTAGATGTATCTGGATTTTGCTGATTAGCTAGATTTAGTATAGTGGTAGTAAAGAAAAAGTTAAAGGCATTGGCTGTTTGCATTGGGCAGTCTGGGTTAGAGCCTAGTGGATTGGGTGATTCAACTCTGCCTGGGGATAGAAGTGAATTAATAGTAGACCAGAATTTTTGTAGTTGTTTAAGTGATGTTTGCTGAAGTTGTATATAAAAGTTCTTTTTGTCTTGTAGGATAGCTTTTTTTGTAATATTTCTGTGTTGTCTAAAGATCTGGTGATCAGTTGAATTCTTTGTGGACCGCCATTTAGCCCAAAATTTGTTTCTATTGTGGATAAGTTTCCTAGTATGATTTGAGAGCCATGGGGCTGGATTATTTTTCATTCTTATGGAACGGATTGGGGCATGTTGGTTTAAGATTGCTAGGAAGGTATTATTAAAGTAATTAACAGTTTCATCTATAGGGAGAGACTTTAGGGGAGACCAGTTACAATGATAAAGTTCAGTTAGAAACAGTTCTTGGTCAAGGTGTTTTTTGCTACGGATGGTCCTGACTGCATAGGGGATATTTAAGGATGTTTTATTTCTAATAATATATATGAGAGAGTGGTCACTAAGGTCATCTGGGAGGGTTCCTATTGTATATTTTTGATGTGGACAATTTGTAAGAAACCAATCTAAGATGTTTTTTTTCTGATTATATTTGTTTGTTCTGGTAGGAGTGTTTATAGCCTGTGAGAAGCCATAGAGGTTAATATGGGAGGAAGGATTAGTGTTGTTACATAAAGTCCAATTGATATTAAAGTCTCCTCGTAGAATTGTTTCCTGAGGGAGATTAGTTGAAAGCCAATTCAGTAGGTTTTCTAATATAGTCAGATTTTTTCCTGGGGGAAGGTAGGAGCAGATGATGTAAACTGATTTATGGGAGTTAAGTATCAGTTTGGTAATAATTATTTCGATGTTGCTATCACCGGGTAGATTATAATTCATTTTGCTGATTTGCAGTCCTGATTTATATATAATTGCAACCCCTCCACCTTTTTTATTTGAGTGATCTTGTCTAATGATGCTGTAACCTGAGGGGATAATTTCAGTGTCTTTTATTGAGGGTTTAAGCCATGTTTCGGTTAAGCAGAGAATATCAAATTGCTGGACATCCAGGAGGGCATAAATTTGTGGTATTTTGTTACATATGCTACGGATGTTGAGATGGGCTATTGAGAGTGATTTGGAGGGATATGTTGTTAGTAGTGGGATCTTATGGTGAATATTGTAGTTTATGGGGGTTGGTGTAGGGCTTGGGCCAGGATTAGGGTGGATGTCTCCATCTTTTAATGAGTGGAGAAATTTGAATTTGTAGTCTTGTGGAGGTTTGAAATATTGGTATAGTAATTTTTTATTGCATAGAATGGAGTATTTGATATGATTTAGTCAATGATATTTAGCTTGAAAGAAACTAGGTATAATAGTAGTATAAGGGAAGGTTATAGATAGAGCAGGGAAAATTATTAGTGTTTGTTTGGAAGGTATGGTAATAGGTGATAGGAGTGGTTGTTCATATGAGATTAGGAGGTAAGCTGTGTTGAGAGTGATCAGGAGTAAGAGGGCAAGAGAACATGGGTATTTGTGAGGCATGGTAGAGGAAAGTATAGTATATGTGTTAGGAGAAGAGTAGGTGTTAGCTAGGGAAGATAGATAAGGTGGGATAGGAGAGGATTAGAAAGAAGGGGAGGTAACGTATATATACGGGGTGTGGTAGGAGTGATTCAGTGAGTGCATGATTGGTAGAGGGGTGTGGTTATGAGGGTATAAGTTTAGATGTACTGGGGGCGGGTGGGAAATGGGGCAGGGTAGGGGAGTGGAGTGAGCCCGCAGGGCGAATGGAGCGGGATACACAAAGTGTTCCGTAGAGGATGGAAAAACTATCAGTGAATGCTGACTGGCACAAGGTAAGTGGAGGTAGCCTAGGAATAGTGGAAAAGGATGGACTTGGAAAAGGAAGAAAGGGATGGGAATAAGAAGAGAGAAATAGGGGCAGGTGAAGTAGAAGTAGATACTAGTGAATTTGATACTGGTGGGGAAAGGATGACATCTAGTGGACAAAAGCAGAATTGCACTAAAATACACCAGGGCTCCAGGGGACTGAGCTAGACTAAGGGGAGAATGAGTAGAAGCTAAGGAGGGGACTAGGCAAGGGAGGGAAAGGAGATAAAGGAGCAAGGGGGTTTGCTGCTGGCAAGCTTGGCTGGGAGCAAACAGAACACCTAGCAGGGTTAGCTGGGTATATAATTACAAGACTATGTCATAAGTAAACATACTTTCTTGGTTTCTTGAAATAGAGGCTTGCAGGAGATAGCAGGGTTTTACAAATTTCCCAGAGTAATAGGCAGAGATTGCAGGAGAAAAGTTAGTTGTGGGATTCCACCCAGGCGAGACACTCAGGGTAAGTCTGGGTGAGAGCTGGGAAGCAAGAGGAAAAATGAGAAAAAAAGTTATGTTAAAGTAGTAAAAAAACACTATGTTCTTAGAACAGTAAGGTTAAACATGTTATTTTAGCACTTAAACTTAACATTAGTCATACATTAGGTATACAGGTAGTACATTATTTTTTGGGAGATAGTTCATTACTTAATTATATTATTGAATTATTACATTTTAGTTTGACACATCATTTTTTTGAATTTAATGGCGATCTATTTCATCAGCTTAAGGGGACGGCAGTGGGAGCATCGTTTGCCCTATGTATGCCAATCTCTTTATGGGGTTGTTTGAAGTTAGACATTTGTATAGATTAGATTTTTTAAAGAAATTTGTTGTTAAATATTTTAGATTTACTGACGATTTAATTTTTTCGTTAGATGGACATATGTTTATGAAAGATTTTGTAGATGATTTACAGCAGAATGAATTTGGCATTAGTTTTGATGGTGTCATGACAAGCTCTAAGGTAGTATTTTTGGATATGGAGATGGAAGGGGTAATTGGAGATGACATTTTAACTAGAGTACATAGGAAATTTCCAGATATTAATCATGTACTGAATGGCATAAGCTGCCATCCTTACAATTTGTTAAATTCTTTTTCTTATAGTGAATTTTTAAGGATAGCCAGACTTTGCAGTAAGGAAAATGTATTGGCATTGATTAAGGAATTGATTCATACTTGTTCCTTCTTTTTGCATAGGAGCTATGATCCATATATTTTAGAAAGAGCTTTGAATTTGGGGTAAAACAATGTTTAAATAATGGAGAAAACTATGAGAATAATGATAGAATAGGGAAACAAATTGTTAATAATGCCCATGAAATACATAACAAGATATATCATGTTACTACTTATAATGTTTTATCTGATGAGATCTATGAGCTTGTTAAATATTTTTGGAGTTATTTGTTGAAAGATAAAAATTCTGAAGAATATTTTACCTGCACGTCCTATTTTGTCACTTAGAAGGGGTCGGAGTATAAAAGATATGTTAGTCCATAGCTCTTTCATAGTCCCTCAGGAACATATTTATGTGCAACCTAAACATATAGGTATGTCTGTTTGTGGTAATTGTTCTGTTTGCAAGTATATAGTTCCATTTTTTTAGCCAGATAAATGGTGTTGAATATGTGCCTAGACAACCTTTCAGGTGTTCTAGTGAAGGGGTTATTTATGCACTTAGATGTTCCTGCAGTATTTTTTATATTGGAGAAACCAAGCGTGCATTTTGGGTTAGACTGCAGGAACACATTAGAGATATAAAGTGTAAGAAAGTTGAAAGTCCTGTAGCAGCTCATTATATGTCTTGTCATGGGGAGGATTTTAGCTGCTTAAAAAGTACTGTTCTGGAAAAAATTGAAAGCTCTTATAGTTTTTATTTAAAAAAGAAGTTGCATTACAAGGAAACTATTTGCATCTTAAAATGTGGTACTCTGTCTCCTTTTGGACTGAATTTGGAGTGTAATTGGAAGGCATTGTTTTAAATGAAGTGTATTTTCTTCAGCCTTTTATTGGCTGTTGATTTAATGTGTGGTTAATTAGTTAACTGGGGGCTTTATATAATGTGCTGTTTTTTGTGAAGTCTTTTATCTCTTGAAGGCTTTTGCCAAGGTGCTAAGATTATTAAATATTTTTTCACTGACCAGTGTTTCTTTGGTTGTCTATTTTAGCACAGTCATGTCTCTCTTCATATAGATCCGTGGTGGTATAGCAGTAGCATTGTTGCCTCACAGCAAGAGGTTCTCCTGTTCGATTCTCGTGTGGAGTCTGCATATCCTCCCCACGGTCGAGTGGCCTCCAAAAGACATGCGGGAATGGGCATGCCTTCTCTGATGGTTGGGTGTCGGGCTGGCACTTGGCACCATAAAAATCTGCTGCCAATCATTAGCGGACCGGAGTTCCGCTGTGGCGACCCCTAACTGGGAAAAGCTGAAAAGACAAGCATGTCTCTCTTCATATTGTCTGGTGAAGTACATCACAAGTTGTTCACACCAACAGGGACTGTGACAGAGTCATAACAGTGTGTGTTGTTGAGAGACTTCAGTGCATGTGGGATGTGGCGGATCCTGGCACCTGACAGACATCTGACTGTGATCTTTTCTTTATCCAGTCTGGTGAGTGGGACATCTGTGTGTCTCACACTGGAGTTACCTATAACTAAAACATTTGATTTTGTGTTTTGCCTTAGGGGTATGTTTAGTGCGACACTGGTGTGCGCGTTTGTATGTGTACTGTGATTTTCTGGGAAAGTATTAAGTGAAGTGTGTTTATGTTTGAGAGGTCTCTAATCTTTAGGTAGGGTTCTAATGAGAACATCATATATCAGTTTAGGTGATGTACATGTGGATGGTGCAGGAGGTGAACTGTATGAGCTGACAACTTGCTTAGTATCTGATATACTGATTTGTGAGTGAGAGAGCCTAGATTCTAGATTTTTAATATAGATGCCTCTCTCACATATTGAATTTGTGTGAATTAGGAGAAGTGGGTTGTCAGTGTACATGAGGCAATTGCTGCATTGCCTCAGGATGCCCATGTCTATCAGATTGACTGGAGAAATGTTGGGAAACTATCCATTCATAATGCTAGGTGAAGTACTGTGGTCAGTAACAGGAAGGAGACTAGAAGGACCAGATATGGCTAAGGGACAAGAAAAAGTTTTAAACTGCAAGGGGCTTAATGGGTAAAACTTGTGGAGGAACCTCTGAGGCTCAGCTGATTGTGTAACCGGGCAGTGAAGCACAACAGCAAGAAACATGCAATGGAGCACAAACAGTTGACTAAGGGAAAATGATCTAAGAGTTCCTTTTATAACCACCAGTGGAATCCTCCACTGCACGGTTATGTGGGTAATGTGCACCATGCAAACCTGAGTTAATGCAGGCAACAAGTAGCAACAAAATTAAACTGATTTCAAACACTCTAACCAACAGTAGCACACTAGACTGAGCCCTGAGCCAACAGTCAACATTCGGGTCCTTAGCTACACTCTGCTCTCACTAGGGTGTAGGAGGAGGCCCTCTTTTGTGAAAGAAAGATGGATTAGTGCTCAGAAACTGTAAAAACAGACTGGTTCCAGCAAATCCGAAACAAGTCTATGCTAGGATAAAAGTGCAGGGAACAGCAAAAATGCAGTAAAATACAGTTAAAAAATAACAGCACACAGTAAAATACAATACAAGAATTGTAGATCAAGTAAAAATAATACTTATTTTTCAGTAGCAAGCAGTTGATACTTCAGATAACACAGGAGACTGCTTGATGCTAACCTCTGTGCCAGTTCACATTATGTTTTGTTTTAGTTTGCTTTTATTGAAGAGCCAAGAGTCTGTCCTTTTTTCCTGCAGATAAAAATTATGTAAGTTTAACTTTAGGGAGTGCTGCAGTGATAATGCTGGACACTGAACCTCGGCAGTGTTCTTTTGTAACATAGGCTGACATCTGCCCATGCCTGGATGTTATTAATTTTTGGTCCCCAACAAGGTTATTCTGACATCACAATAATAATGTCTTCATATTCATGTAATTTTATGCATAAATGAAAGTCCACAACACAACCTTTTGAGTCATGCATGGGAATCCCATAGACCCACTTTCTGTTGTAAATAAAGATATTATATTGTAGCCAACCAGCCTTAGTATCATATCAGCGAATCCGGCATTAGAGAGCCATTCCAACCACAAAACTATTATCAGTCAGGCAATCAGTTTTAGACACAGATTGCTACATTAAGTTGACTGCGGTGGTGGTGCTGCAGTAGCGTTGTCGCCTCACAGTAAGACATTGTCCTGTTCGATTCTCAGCTAGAGCGTCTTCTGTGTGGAGACATGCGTGAATGGGTGTACCTTCGTTGAAGGTTGTGCGTCAGGGCCAGCAACTCGGCACATAAAAATCTACTGCCAATCATTAGCGGACCGGAGTTCCGCTGTGGCGACCCCTAACTGGGAAAAAGCCGAAAGACACAACAACTGTAGGTCTAGACCCACACTGGCAACACTAAAAAGCCCACAACACTAGTAGCTTCGCTATGAGTAATAGTAACACAAGCATTGTAGGTACTCACTGCTATCTAGAAAGTTGACTGTTACATAAAAAGTAAGGGAGACAGCTCAGTAAACTATTTTTTGGAGGGCTCTACCTGGCCCCTCACCTGATCTTATGCATATTAACTCCACAAATGCTCAACATAGTGGAAGGGGGAATACTCCAAAGCAGTGCAGACCAGTCTTGAACAATGACTTCTTTCATTCTAGCAGGGGCAAACAAGTGATTTCTGAGATTCCACAGATCAGAGATGCATGAAGAAATCACTGTACTATTGTTACATGAAACAGTAGCCTAGAATTTTGATTTTTGTATGCCTTTTTATGAGTTCATGTGTGCTCTGTGGTTTAGTGTCTGTTCTTTACCTAACACCATATTACTTGTGCTTCAGAGGATTACTTCAAACAGTTTCCAACCTTCCCCAAATAATTTTAGCTGGCATTGTTTCACACTCAAACAGACCTAGCACTAAACACTTGCTTTGAAACCCATTCTAGAGATGTACAGGAAATGGATACTCCCCTGTGACATGTTCAGACATCACCATTCTCCAGTTTATTCCAATGAAGAAATGGTCATACAGTGCAGATCAAGACGTGTAGCAATGTTGACCATGGCATACCACTGACTAAAATACCTCCATTTTCTAAATAATTCTCAACATTTTCCTACCCTTTAACCCTTTGCTAGTGCACAAGCAGGTCAGGATCATAATCATGTTATGTCTAACTCACTTCTCACACTCCCACAATAACAGAAGTACTCAGAAAACTTTATACTGTCAATTTCCTCACCCAATTCCAGGTCAGCTAAACAAGTTCTTACAGGCTAAGCCTCTGATGTGGAAATAGAGCACACTGTTACTCTTCTTCATTCTTCCAATGTGATTATAGCATACAAGTTATTTAAATTTAAATATGGTAATATCCTGGTAGAGGGAGTTGACATATCATGTAGTACATATACTTTCTAGAAGGTAGTCTGATTGAAGACCTAATGGAAGCTAAAGCATGCAGATGTCACTTGATGTCAGAGTGGAGTAAAATATCTGCGGAAACAAAGGCTAAAAGTGGAGGTACCTCAATATACATCTATAGCAAGCATGTTTTAGGGTGGTCAAATAGGATGATGTACTGGAGTTCCTCCCTGTGCAGATTACTATAGACAAAATCCTGTACCATATCCTAACCAGCTATAGGTCAGTCTCCATGTCCCAAGCAGTTCACAGTGCATACTTGGACCTACTGGAAACACTTACAATCCAACCTAGCACCCTACTCATGGGAGAATTTAGTGACTCCCTCTATAGACTGGGAATCCTACACGGCCTAAAACTACAGGCACAGAGATTCATGGACTTTGTAAATATAATTACTCTTAACCAAGTAATGAATATGCCCACTAGAGGCTGCAAAGTACTGGAGCTTGCGCTCACAAATATGGTGGAATGTTGCATCCCCCCCAGTGTCTCATCCTCCATGGGAAGGTCTGATCATAAAGTTGTCTTTGAAATCAAAGTCAACTCCACAATCCCATTAAAACCAGTAACAGGAACTATTACAAGGCACATTACCTTTTATTAAGTTGTTGTTTGTCTTTTCGGCGTTTCCTGGTTAGGGGTCGCCACAGCGGAACTCAGGTCCGCTAATGATTGGCAGTCGATTTTTATGGTGCCAAGTTGCCAGCCTGATGCCCAATCTTCAGTGAAGGCACGCCCATTCACGGATGTCTTTCGGAGGCCACTCGACCACGGGGAGGACATGCAGACTCCACACAGAAGGAACTCCAGCCGAGAATCAAACAAGAGAACCTCTTGCTGTGAGGTAGCAATGCTACCGCTGTACCACCGCGGATGTTTTTATTAAGTGATTGTCAAAATTCAGTGCCCCTCTAAACCCTGAAAACACAGCAGCCTATGCTGAATTGCTCTCAGAAACTATTATTAGATGTCAGTGGCTGCATAAAGGCTGCTGTACTTATCAGTAATAAGCTGGACTAGGCTCAGAAACAAACTACCCTGGTGGCATCACAGATTAAACAGGATCTACAACAAAAGGAAAAAAAAAATAGCAAAAATCAGGAAGGGTAATTCTTATAAAGATAAAAACTCTCTCATCAAACAAAATAGGCAATTAAAAGGACAAATTAGGTCAATCAAAGCCAGCTTTAAGTTTAAGACAGCCTTCCAAGTGAGAGATAACCATAATATCTTCTTCAGCTATGTTAGAAATACCAAGGGCAGCACACAGCAATGTGCTGAGCTGATGATTAGTAGTGTCACATTCACCAAGCCTGGCAGTATAGTGAACCTGTTAGCAGACAAACTCAGTTCCAAATTTAATCCCCTCTCACTCCCTACCATCCCCCGAAAATACCCTCAAAATAACCCCTCCAGCTATAACTAAGGAGCATGTAATGGCTGTACTTGCTAAAGCCAAGAACACAACCTGAGTGGGCCCCAGTAACACCCTAGGATGCCTTCTGAACAGTCTAAAATACAACCTATCAGATTCCTGGAGTCATTATTTAACTATAGTCTTAAAACAGGCTTTGTGCCTCATGAATGGAGGACTGTGAGAGTCATTCCCCTTCATAAGGGAGGACCTTCAACAGATCCTGGAAATTACAGACCCATTAGTCTGACCAGTCTTACTTACAAAGCCATGGAAAGAATTATCATGGAAATTATCAACAAGGGCATAGAACACCTCCAGACACTGGATCCATCCCAGTTTGGTTTTGTCAAAGGCAGGTCATGTTTACTGAATGTGGTAGACTTCTTTGAAAAGGTATGTAAGACAATGAATGAGAGAAGTGTGCTTACAGCCTACCTAGATCTGGCTAGGCAGGATTCACCAGATCACACAGGCACTCAAGTCCTTAAACATCAAGTACCATTATGATTCTGTCATAGTGTATCTTGTTAACAACTTGTGCTGCACCTCCCTGGACTATAGGAAGCGAGAGTCATGATGGAGCTCTCCCACTGTGTGACCCAGGTAGGTATGAGCCTAGCACTGTGCGGCTGATCAGCATTCAACATTCTCCAAGGATGATAACTCAATATGAGCAGAAGATAATTGACTTCATTAATTGGCTTAAAATGTGGTATCATTTAAGGGGATACAATATCTGTCAGTCTGTGAGGTTGCATTGGATCAACGGACCATTCTGCTTCACCAAGCATGGTCTGCACCTCTGTTCTGTAAGGTTTTTGTATATTGGCTGAAACATTGTCCAGCCAACAGTGCCTTTCTAGGTAATGACAACCAGATCAAACTACCCACTTAAAGCAAAACAAACTAAGGAATACTTAAAGCTAATACTGATCAATGCTAGGAACCCACCCCTCAAAAAAAAAAAAACACTCCAGTCTGCAAATCCTCCTGTCTGTAGAAGCCATAGACATATGTGTAATGACTGAGACATGGTTCAAATCAGCGGAAAGCACTTCAGTGATGCAAGGCTACAAACCCTTCCATATGTTTATACCAGCAACTACAAAGAAAGGAAAGAAAAGTACAGGTGTCTCAGTCCTCATTCAGAAAAAGCAGCATGACACCTTGAGTACCTTTATGTCCAGCTTAAACCAAATAACATATTCCTGGGCTGCTTCCAACTATCTAGCCATAGACCTGGAAACATATAACACCACTGGTGTGCATGCACAGATATTCCTAGACTTTGTCAATACAAATGCACTGGAACAACTACTCAAAGTACCCATCAGGGGTAACCACATCTTTGATGATATCCTACCTAATAATGGGGAAACAGGCTCCATCCCCACTGTAACATCCTCATCCATTAGGTCTGACCAGAAAGCCATCTCTTTCATAATAAAGATGCAACTAGAGTCCCACCTAGACCCAGGTACTTTTAAAAACTTATACAAGATTAACTTCATACTTCTGAGTGATTCCCTATTTAGAATGAAATCCCCACCATCCTGGAAAGCTCTGCTGTTTATGTGGAAACATATACTGCCAAATTTTGCCAGCCTGTACACAACAGCATAGAAGCAGCCATACCCAAAACATGCATGTGATCCACAAACCTTAAAAACAGACCACCCTGATAGAATCACAGCATAAATTGGGTTTACAACAAAAGGAAGAAAATAATATCCAAAAATAAAAAACACAACACTCAGCAAAATAAAAATCTAATCATTAAGTTAAACAAGTAACATAAGAATAAAGTAAAACTGTCACGGTCAGATTTGAGAAACAAATAGCTAAGCAGGCCAAGGATAACCATAAAGCCTTCTTCAGTTGCATTTGCAATCCCAGGGGCAATACACAGCAATGTAGTGAGCTAATTGTAAAAGGACCCACCTATATGGAAGTTGTGAATATAGCAAACCTACAAGATGACAAACTCAGCTCGAAATTCATGACCACCCCCACCCTCAGTAATATTACAAGAAGTAACAGGAAACCATACAATCCCCAGCTATCACACAGGACCAGGTCCTGACAGAACTCTCAAAGGCTAGAAATTTGGCTTCTGTGGTCCCTAACAATATTTCAAGGTGTGTCCTAAATAACAAGAAACAAGATATTTCAATGCCTCTAACAACAGTTTCCAACCTCAGCCCGCAAACTAGCTTTGTACAAAGTGAATGGAGGACAACAACAGTCATACCCCTGCACAAGGGAAAGCCATCCACCAGGCAATTACCCTCCCATAAGTCAGATCAGCCTTATATATAAAGTCATGGAAAGACTTCTCATGGAACTAATCAATAAGGACATACGAAAACTTCAACTCCTGGACCCATCACTGTTTATTTTTCTTATGTGCAGGTGATGTCTGCCCAACCTAGTGGACTCTTTTGAAAAAGTCACCAAAGCAGTGAATGAAGAAAAGACAGTACACACTGCCTACCTTGATGTGGCCAAGGTCTTTGACACTCAGTCCCTTATGGACATTGTGGATAAGCTCCACAAGCTAGGAATAAACCCCTAAATCACCCAATGGATTGGAAACTGTCTCACAGGTAGGACACAGTAAGTCAGGATGGGGCTTGCCACCGCAATAAAAAAAAATGTCACCCGTGAGGTCCCACATCAAAGTAAACATCAAAGGCCTATACTGACCAAGTTTGAGGATGATTGCAAGCTGGGAGCAGTCACTGAATTCCCAAACAACTCCATGATCGTACAAGGTTTGTCCCAAAAAAATAACTTGTGTCACAGTCTTGGACTAAAACTAAGTGCCAAAAAGTACATTACTTTGTCCTTTAGAAAATCAATTACCCTTGAGAATTATCACATTGATAATATGCCCCTAACAGTAGACACAGTAGTCAGAGATTTGGGCACTTAAATTGACAGTGACCTAGCTTTTGACCAACATATGTCCACTGTTGTGAGGAAGTCCTTCTATATTGCACAGCTTATAATTAAAGACATAACATCTAGGTACAGCAATGTTATAGACCCAATTCATACGGTTCTAATTACACCCATTATTCTAGGCACTTACAACAACTGGAGCATCCACAGAGGTTCCTTACAAAAAGAACAGTGAGTCTAAGGCATATGACCTACATGGACGACCTCAAAACCCTGTCACTTTACTCAGTGTCATACAGACTATTAATGACAACCTATGCTTGGCTTATTAGGCATCCACAGACCCAGTGCTAATGGACCTGTTGTGCATCTGCAAGTCAAATGGTGTTAGAAATAACCACTCCAGTAATCTCAACCTCTTCAGCAACATAAATAGAATGGTCTGGAGGACAGGTACATATACCTGAGGATACGTCTACTGTGAAACAGAGTTTTCATATATGTAAAACAAAGCCCTTCCATGACCCTATTTAAGCATAATTTGGACCAGTGGATGGAAAATTTTCCGCAGGACTAACCGCTATCCCCCTAATGGAGCGAGGCACTGCTTAACTGCCCTACTCACTGTGAGTGGAATAAAGGTGAATCCTGAAAGCTACAGTGTGTCATATGTCTACATACTGCTGGAGGAAAAAGACATTGAAGGTACTATTTTTTACCTTACTTGAACAACAACAAGATAAAAAAACATAACTTAAGAGATAAATTATTGTAACCCCAGAAAAAGCATGACATTTATTCATCATTTACAAGGGCACAGAAGGCTACAGAAATTACAGATGCTTATGATACTGAGATAAAGAATCCAGCCAAAGGCTGTTTATGGTGAGTTGTACAATTCACTAGTAAGGGTAGAACAGTTTGTGGAATAAGTAAAAAAAAAAAAAAAAAATCCAAGAAGGGATAGAGACCTAAATTTTTCAAATGTTGTGACTTTATGCAAAGCTACAAAGAACAGAAAATGTGGTTGAGCCAAACATTTTTTTGAGGTATGCAACTCTACAAAAGGGGGAAAACTGTTTTGCAAGTGAATGAAGCAAACAAGGCTAATGGCAGTGCAAATTCTAATGTATGTAATGTTCAAAAAGACCACCTAAGGCAGAAAACGACTTTGGAATGGAGTTGTTCTGTGAGATGAGACTAATTGAACCAATGCAAAAGTCAGTAGACTGTAAATATTTGCATAATTTATATACATATGACATTTGCAACAGATACCTGGACCTGGTGTGATATCACTATGGATAATCAATTCAGACAACTATGCTTGGAAATTCCCAGAGTTCAACACCTCATTACTAATTCTGGGCATACAATTTAGAAGTACAGTTTTGTATGTGTAAATTTACCATAACAGTAGATGTTCTAATTGATCAAGCTGTTTGTATTTTAGCTCCTTCACTGGCCAGCTTCTCAAAGTTTTGAGCACCTTCCATTTATTCCAACTGCCAGTTGCATTCAAGGCACTTCCTATAAAAGGCAGTTGGATCACCATATTACCTCAGAGAATTTTATTCCCAAGAAGGAGCCACAGCTGTGTATACTTCTACAAGTAAACAGAGTGAAAATTAACTATGTACAATAGGGTGTATAGAAACACACCCTGCCAACTACAACAAGGAGAGTAAGAAAAAAAAACATGGGGTTTGAGGGAGTGATGGCTACTGCAATGGCAATACATTAGAATATTTACTGTTATGGTAATTACATAACTGTACAATTTTCATATATGGATCAACATTCCAGGAGCCCAAGCTATTTTGGTAGATTTTAGGAATAACAGAAAAGAGATGAGGTCAATAACTACGACACAGGAATCCTTGGGGCATTGTTCTGTTCTTGACCTAGAAAAGGAATCTGGTTTGTATTGCCTTGTAAAATTGTGAGCAAATGACCAATTTGCTGTCTCCAGAATGCTTCTAGAGTCCACCCCTTTCCAGAAAGCCACCAAAGAAACCAAGGCTCTTGTTGAATGAGCTGTTCCCCTGCCTGGAATTTGTTTGTTTTGGTAAGTATAACCCAAGTAATAGCAAATGAAAACCATGCTTAGTCACAGGTTGTCCTTTCCTCATGCCTTCACGGGAGACAAACAGATGTTCAGCTTTCCTGAAGGGTTGAGTTTTGTGTATTTAAGCTGCCTGTGTACACCAAAAGAGTGAAAAAGTATTTCTCCCTTGTTCTTTGGATTAGGAAAGAAGACTGGGAGAGTAATGGTTTGACTTAAAGTAAACTCTTAGATAACTTTAAATGTAAAGGTAGGGTTTTTTCTCAAAGAAAGCCTGACCCTATGAAAACATGAGGTAGTGCTGACTGATCATTAAGTGCTTGTGAATCAGATATTCTCCTAGCAGATATCAATGCATTAGGTAAAACAGTCTTGCATATTAATAACCTTAAATTGGCCTTGTGATCTGGTTCAAATGAAGATAGGGTAAGATTTTCAAGCACAAAGTTAAGATCTGAAGGAGGAATCCCCCATTTCCTAGGTGGGCAAATCCATTAATACCCATTTCAAAAACTGCTTAACTTGAGCATTGTTTGAAGGAAGAGAGCAGACAAGCAAAAATGGTGGACAAGTGTAGCTTAATAAAAGAGTATGGCAAACTATTGGATAATAACTCACACAAGTAATCTAGATCCAGAGGCAACCAGGACTGAAAAGGGTCCTTGTTCTTTGAGAGGCGCCAACTAGAAAATTGTTTCCATTTGCACAGATATGATTTTTTAGTAGCATGGTTTTTCATTTCATTTAATATCTGCTGCACACACTCAGAAAAAAAAGATGACTAAAATATATCAAGATTCTTTCATCCAGGCAGTGAGCTGAAGAGTTTCCAGATTGGGATCTATCAAATACCCCGTGTCTTGTGTGAGTAAACCTGGTCTGTGGGGAAACTTGTGGTAATTGCCCCTGGCCAGATTGACAATAAGCAAGAACCACTATTCCCTTGCCCAGAAAGGAGTCACCACCACAACTTCTGGAGAGTCCTTCTGAATCTTTAGATCATCTGTGGTAATCAGTGGAAAGTGTGGAAAGGCATACTGAACACTCCCTTCCATGGGAGGATGGAAGTATCTGTCTTCCAAGCCTGACTGCAAGAAATCATGGAGCATGATTTCTTTACTTGTCTGTACTAAGAGGAGGCAAACAGATCTACTCGAGGTGTTCCTCATAACTGGATCAATTTTTGAAAGACGCCAGGATGAATATTCCAAGTGTGTAGGGTCTTTGCTGGTTCTGCTGAGCTTATCTAAAGTAAGGTTTTGCTCTGATGGAATGCATGAGTCTTGGAAGAGTCATACTGAGCTGAATTGCTACCTCCCAGACTATCATGGATCTGTTACCCCATTTGCTTTTGTATCACATCACTGCAGTGTCTTTTGTGTACATTTGAAGAGGTTCTTGGGATCAGAGATGTTTCAAGGCCTTAAATGCATTGATGACAGCCAACATCTGTCTCTGACATATATGTGCTTCTGCCTGTCCACTGGGTTCCACATAGCTTCACTTTTAACCATTTTGAAACTGCTACCTTTGCCAGGTCTGAAGGGTCTGTGGTGACTGACTGCAGGGGAGGGTTGGAAGGGAGAATGGAATAACTAGACTGCAAGCTGTCTGGTCTACACACCATATATTCTCCCTATTTACATATCCCAAAACTGGAATCTGAAAAGTCAAAGGCTGTAAATGCTGATTTTAGATTGATCTGAAATACCGCTTTATTTTCCTCATATGTAGGGTGACAAAGGACAGAAAGATTATTATCAATGCCATGTACCATAGAATCCTGAAAAATTCCCTTGGTGATGCTTGGTTTAGGTAGGAAAAATTCCAGAAAAAAATGTTTATATATATATATATATATATATATATATATATATATATATATTTTTTTTTTTTTAGGTGTTTTCCCATGGCTGAGTCTAACACACATCCCAGGAAAATCATTCTGTGAGACAGAATGAGTGAAGACTTCTGCAAATTGATTTGAAACTCCAGACTGAGCAGAATTTCCTGAATAGTTATTAAATATTCTTGGCATCTGTAAAAAGAGTCTGCAAAGATAAGGCAACCATCCAAATATGAAAAGGTATGAACACCTTGAAGTCTGCAGTATACAATGACTTTAGCTAAGCATTTTGTGAATACCCATGGTGCAGTGGAGAGTCCACAAGGTAACACAGAGAGCTGATAATGAGAGCCAGATGCAGCAAATCATAAGACATGCCTGAAATGTTTGGCAATAGGAATGTGATGATATGTGTCCTTTTTTTCAGCTTTACCATGAAAACTAGATGAGGAATCACAAGTACAACATTTTGAAGTGATAACATCTTGAATTTCAAAAAAATTGACAAAAAAATTAAAACAGAAAGATCTAGCACTGGCCTCCATGATCTTTTTGGGTTGGGAGCCAGAAATATCTTTGAAAAATAGTCTTTGCCTAGGGGAGTGAGATATTGGTTCTATGACTTCCTGAGATGACATGTGTAAAATGGGAAGAAAAGGAGAAATTTGGTTTCTTGGGGAAGGCGGAATCCTTGAAAGGGAAGAAGGGATTCCCTTTGCCAAGAATATCACTGTTTTGATTACAGTCAAAACCTGTCTGAGACTACTTAGTACCATAAGGGAAGATTAAGTCCCAGGGACATAGGAAGATTGCCAGTGTGGGAGGAGGAACTTAAATGGGCAGATAATCATGCTGGCTGAAGGGGGATTTGTCTTTGAAGGTTGAAGGCTTCTCCTTCCATTTTTGAATCTCATTTCTGTTGTTTTTTTTTTTTAACTCTAATAGTTGGAGCCTTGCTACTTAAATAGTTTATTGGAAAATGAGGCTGAGGAGGAAAAAACTATTTGATTTAACAAAGGAGGGTTGGAAATCTGACTTACTCCTTATATGAGTTTTCCCATTGTATTACACTTATTCAGTAGCTCAGCTGCAACAAGGAAGTCTGTCTAAGTGGGAAATTGAAATCTCAGGTTTAAGGCCTTCAGGAAGGGTTTGATTATAAAGCTAGGTTACTCATCCAGATGCAAAACACCTAGTGGAAGAGTCAGCTGCATCATAAGAACATTTTAATATATGCTTTATCAACAGAGAAGCAGCTGTCACAAATGTATTTAATATGTTCTTTTCCTCAGAAAAAGATATGTTAACCATTAACTTCTGCATATTCTTAAAAGACAAAAGCAAAAACTTTTACATATGACTGTGACAGTTCCAAGTTACTAGAAGAATAGATTTCCTTTCACAACTTGATGCTTTTGTATCTTTGTCAGTAAGAGTGGGAATAGTAGCCATAAGCAATTAAACATTAGTAGATTTGGTTAAGGTAATGACTGCTGGATCTTCTTTAAGATTACAAAACAGATACTTACTGGTCTGGGAAACGTTGTATAACCTATCATACCTCTTAGAGACTGAAGGCTGCCCATCACGGAGACTTAATACAGTGAGAAAAGCATTTTCTAAATCAAACAATACAGGATGGATGGGTACAGCTTTAATCATCTATATCTGTAACAAATCATAATATATTTTCTGTGCCATAGGAATTTAATTCTGATCTAAATTAAATACCTCTTTCATGTTATATAAAATGTCAGTGAAAGACATTTATTCAATAGAGAATTCTGAAACAATGCTTTCCTCAGAATCAGAATACTCAGACTGAATTAAAACTCCTGAGTTACACCCATCCCCCATACCAACTGCTCTTCTGATTAGAAAATCCTGCCAGAATGAGAAATAACTCTTTTTTTCTTCTTCTCCTAGCAGATTGAAAAGATGAGAAAGAAACAATCCATTTCTTGATAGATCCCAGGAAATTTGTCCTCTCTGTGGAAAAAGAAACAAATGACTAGAAGTTTTTCCTCACTAAGCACATTCTCCCTTAACAATGCCTGTCTTCAGGTACATTGGACCCAGCATTCAAACTCCCTCCATAACAAGTAAAGCCCATTCTCCTGCTCCTTCTACATATAATGACAAAAGTGTCTGTCCCTTGCCCAGTAATGGCACCCCTACAGCCACAGAGGACATGACTGGCCCCAAGTCTTTGGTAGCTTGGAAGGCTATACTAAGAGGACTGGAGGAACAAGAAAGGTGGTCTGAGAAATAGCTATTTGGCTACAGCAGTCTCACCCACCAGTGGCTGTGGCAAACTAGGAGCTGGACTGTGCTTTGAAGACTCCTTAAATTTGTCTTTTCTTTGTGTGCTAGGGAAAGAAGAACTGTGGAGACTGACTGCTGCTGCATCGGTAAGTGGGGAAGGAGAGCTGGAGAGTGGGTAATGAACCCCAGAGGAAATAGTAAAGTGAGCAACAAAAGTACAGTGTTTCTGAAATAAGTAAACCAATGAAAGTTCCTCACAGACACAGTATCCTGTCCCAAAATGCAAAACATAAATAAAAATGACAGGCTTTAGTCAAAAAGTAAACATTTTTCACCACTAACATAACTCATTTGTCCCAGTTCATGAACAATTTAAGTTAGCTTGTTTCTCAGAAGGTAATAAACCTAACAAGAAAGTACAATGTTAGTCAGAAAACTAATGACATAGAAGGGCTTTCTCAATAGGACTTATCTGCCCAGCTGTTGGAAGGATTGGTAGCTGACTGACAGAATCATGTGGCGCAGACAAAGAGATTCAGTGGCAAAAAAGCTCTGAAGTGATTTAGCACTCCAGCTGCCTTTTGAACAAAACATCTTGAGTGCTTCTGCTAGTTGGAGCACATGGAAAACACCCAAAGCTTAGGGAAACAGGCTGGTGCGGGAGGTTGTACATTAATACCTTAGGCTACTGCAGTGGTGAACCATATATGAACATCTACTTGATTAGCTTAAGGTGTTGAGTGCATCATAACAAATAGACAATTTATTTCATAATTTATCAGTTCAGCGAAGTAACATATTAAAGAATCTAGGTGTTTGTAGCAATGGGTACAAGTCAAAGAATTTATAGTGTGCAGATGCAGGAGCAGTGCATTAGAAGGTTCAGTGGAGTCAAAAGCAACAGTTTGTATAGTCAAAGAGACAATGATGTGCTTAGTCATGGAACTGATGACTAAGATGTTAGCAGCAACAATGATCTCTAAATGCAATCAGTTCTTTTTTTTTCTCAAAAATTTTTTTTTTATTTTTCAAATACATTTGAATGAGTTCCATAGTATTTATACACAACATCCTAAATAACTATGTACACTATTTACATTAGCCTGACACTATAACAGATCTTAATGTATACAGTTATTTTATAAGTATGTCCAATCCATTATCAGAGTGTCTGATCAATTATTGTATAGTGTCAATCAACAATAAGATGTTTCCCCAAGAGCTGTTGACAAATGGCTTTGGATAAATTCTTAGTTCTTTAACTTTAATTTCCAATAACGCTGTGGTCTTCAGTAGGCTGTAGAAGTCTTCCAAAGTTGGTATTGAGTTTGTATTCCATCTTCTTGGTATACACTTCCTTGAACTTGCAAGTATAGTCCATACTAGATACATGTTTGACCTATTCAAATGAGGACCTTAGTTCACATTTAATAATACAAGAGCTTTAGGTAAATAAAATGATTAATTAAATAAAGGTTGTAGAAAGTTATTAATACCATTCCAAAATGGCTTAATTTTAACACAATCAAAGAAAATGTAGTTCCAATCTGCATTGTGTACTTGCTCACATCTCCAACATATTCCTTTTAAGGAAGAACTAATTTTACTGATTCTGTCTGGGGTTAAGAATGCTCTGTGCAAGCATTTCCAATTAAAAACTTTCCAGTATTGTGTAAAGGATGTATATTTTATTGATAATAAGATATTTGTTTTCATATCTTCACTTAACTGTATTGAGTGCCCTTTTGTTATATATTTCCAAAATGAGGTTTTGGGTGTTTTATAGTTTAGCAATATTTTGTAAAATTTTGAAATACTGTTTCCCATGTCAAAGTCATTATATATGATTTCATATATGTATTTTGTAAATTTAGGCATTTTTTTAATGAAGAATTGTTAATTATTCTACTTAAATCTTGTGAATATGACAGAATACTATGTAAAGTTAGCCAGTCCTGTTGTGGAATTTTGTATGTTGTTTTTATTACTTGCATATCTAAAACTTGTAGTTCTTTGATACATTGGGGCCAACAAAGAATTTCTTTCTGTTCCTAAGAATTAATAATTTCTCTATATATTTTATGTGGAAAGTTCTTTGTGACTATAAATGGTGTTAAAAAGATCAAACCAGATTTTGAAATCTATATTTGCAGTAGTAATTTTCCTAAATGAGTCAATGTAATAATCATACAAGTTTTAGTGGGTTTAGTTATGTTATATTGCATAGTAATACATAACTTGCATAACTCAATTCCTAGATATTTTAAGATAGATTCTTGTTTCGCTATGATGTGATCCCCCTTAGTCTGCAGTTCTTTTTTATTTAAAAATAAAACTTTTGATTTTGATTTATTGAAATGGAGTCCTGAAGTCATGTGAAATTTGTCAATTAATATATCTAATTCTTCTGTCTCTTTTGTATTAGATAATGTTAGTAATATGTCATCAGCAAATAGCATTACTTTAGAATTGTATTGTTCATAAACATCTATTCCCTTGATTTTTATATTGTTACGAATTGAATATGCCAATATTTCAATACTCAGAGCAAATAAAATTGGTGACATGGGACATCCTTGTTTAGTGCCTTTTGTTACACGTATAGATTCAGATGTAAAGGGACCCAACTTGACATATGCTAAATTATTTGTGTGTGTATGTGTGTATATATATATATATATATGGGTCTACTTCATTTGATCGAAATTTTATTTGACCTAAATCCATTTGATTGAAATTTCATTTGATTGAAAACCAGTATTCAAGGCAAATAACAGGGATTTGTCCCCCTCCCCAATGTCGTGCCACCCTGGAGTTGGTATATATAGTTAGGGGGGGGGTGTGGGGAGTGCTGCCCCTGGCATTGGGGCCCTCCATCTACTTTTGATTAAAATCTGTACTTTTTGTGTTATTTTCTTTTTTTGACAGAAACTAGGTGGGGGCTTCACCCCACACCCCCCTAACTATATATACCAACTCCAGGGTTGCACAGCATTGGGGAAGGGGACAAATCCCTGTTATTTGCCTTGAATAATGGTTTTCGATCAAATGAAATTTCGATCAAATGGGTTTAGATCAAATGAAATTTTGATCAAATGAAGTAGACCCATATATATATATATATATATATGTATATATATATATATATATATATATATATATATATATATATATATATATATATTATTTAGGAGATGAACAAAGGATGCAGGAAATTCAAATAGCATTAGGATTTTGAATAAATAGTCCCAATTTAGGGAATCAAAGGCTTTCTCTATATCTAAGCCAATTATGAGTGTTCTTTATTTTCTTTATTAACATAATCAATAAGAGAAATCATCCTTTAATATTGTCATGTGTGTGTCTATGATATATAAATCCATGTTGATCAATATTTATTGTTTTGGATAGTGGTATCTTCTTTCTGTTATTTAATATTGTCATAAATATCTAATAGTCATTATTTAATAATGACGTAGGTCTATATGAGGTACAGAGGTTTGAGATTTATTTTCCTTTAGGATTGGTGTGATTAAGGAATAGCTCAAAGAGGATGGTATTAAAGCTTGTGACTGAATTTCTAATAGAGTTTTATGGAAGAGGGATAGTATCTTTGAAGGAAAAAGTTTATATATTTCCACAATTATGCCATCTATACCTGGAGCTTTATTATTTTTACCCTCTTTTATTGTATCTGTAATTTCTTTGTAGGATATGGGTGCTTGCAGATCTAGTTTTAATTTTTCAGTTTTTTTATATTAGAACATTTTCATCTAGATTTAATATGATATGCATATTTTCTTTTTGGAAATATTCCCTATAGTGATTTCTATAGGCATCAAGAATGTCATCTATAACCAAGACATTTTCCCTTTCTTTTCATGGAAGATAATTTTAATTTTATTAGCTTTTGATTGTATTTTGATTCTTGTGGACAAATTATGTAGATATCTGGGAGAAGTGGCCAAGGTATTAATTTTTAGTTTTTCTAAAGTTAAACTAGTTTTATGTGCTAGAATTTTGTTGTATTTATTGTCTAATACTTCTCCTTTCTTTTTCATCTCCAAATGATTTTGATTTTTTTCAGCTTTTACTGACAAAAGTTTGGATTGTAGATCTAATAATTCAGAATCCCATTCTCTGATTTTTTATACCAAGTTAGGGTTTTACCATATATTTAAGCTTTTAATGAGTCCCATATCATTATTTTATTTATATCTGTGGTGTAATTAATATCTAAAAAGAACTGTAATTCAGATAATAACCAGGGTTTGAACTCTTTAATTTTAGTCATATATGCTGGAATTCTGGAGTTAAAGATTAATGGTTTGTACCCATTTTGAAGTTTTAGTATCAATGAATTGTGGTCTGAAAAGGGGCAGGGAGTGATTGAGAAATTAAGGATTTTAGAGTGTAAGTCATGTGCAGCAAATATTTTATCTGTTCTAGTTTGGGTACCAAATCTGTGATCTTGATGGGAAAACAACAAGGATTTATTTTCTTTAAATTTGAAAGTATCTACAAGATGAAATTATTCTACCCACTTATTTAAAGCTTTTGATACAGCAGATGTATGCAGCTGACTTTTATTTGTAGTTTCAGAAATATCAAATATACAATTAAAATCTCCTGCTAATATTAAGTTGCCTTTATAATTATTGGAAATGAAATCCAAGTGTTTTTTAACAGTTCCTGTTCCAGTGCCTGGGAACCAGTATAGATTGGCTAGGGTCCATATTCTGTTATTATATTTAACTATCACTAATGCCATAAGGCCTTCTTTATCTTCATACTTATAAATGATTTCTGGGTTAATCACATTTGTTTTCCATAAAATTGTTACCCCTTTTGTCTTTGTCTTATAAGTAGATTGCCCCAATATCATTTATTCCTTAGGATTCCATTTGTAATTGTCATTTGTTTTGAAGTGAGTTTCTTGAAGGAAGACAATTTTTACTTTGTTCAATTTTAAATATTTCAGTAGATTTGATCTCTTTCTAGGATTGTTTAAGCCACTGGTATTTAAAGATAATAAAGTTAAATCCATCTTACTGAGCCACAGTGGTGCAGTGGTTAGAGTTGTCGCCTCACAGCAAGAGGTTCTCCCATTCGATTCTCAGCTGGAGCGCCTTCTGTGTGGAGTCTGCATGTCTTCCCCATGGTCGAGTGATGTTTGAAGATATGCAGGTAGGTGTGTGCGTGAATGGGTGTGCCTTCTTTGAAGGTTGAGTGTCGGGCTGGCAACTCAGCACCATAAAAATCCACTGCCAATCATTAATGGACCGGAGTTCCACTGTGGTGACCCCTAACCGGGAAAAGCCAAAAGAAGACACAGACACACAAAGTTCAATCCATCTTAGGTTATTTAGAGTATGTAGTTTTAGTTTTATTGTGACTATTAAACATTTTCCTCTGATAAATATAAAGTATATATATGAGCTTTTAAAGGAAATTATCAGAGTGTTTACCAATAAAGTAATGTTTTGGTCAGGTATACTAAAAATCTTTTTGTGAAATAAATTTAAATTAATAAATGTTAACAAAACTAAGATCCGTACTAGCCATGGAATGGAAATCATTCATAATCTGATGGATAAACCTAAGTCCATCAGATTATCACTCATATCTTGACAATCCAGAACATATGAGCTCCCTTTTCCCACCTTTGCTGAACTAGATTAGTCCAGATTTCAGGTTTTGCTGAATTCTGGACTGTGGTATAGTTTCCTGTGCTACCCATATCCTTACTTGGATAGGAGGAAGCTTCTCTGTTCACCAGTGAGAGTGGGGAGCTTTGAGCAGCCTATCTGTCCCTGGAGGAGTGGTCTCAGCCCTGAAACTAGTAGCTTATTGGCTGCTCTGGATCAATTCCTATCTCTTTCAGTTTCCCTGCTTTAGTACCCGCATTTGTGTGGTTTTGCACGATTTTGCGCATAGCGCAGCATCAGGCAGCGCCGCTTAAATGGGTTTAAACTATTCCCGGCTCCACAAAATCTGCTCTTCACTTTTTCCCTTAGAACTGTTCTAAATCTCGAAGTATGCACTCTATTTTCATTCTAAAGCCCTGCAGTTGCTTGTATAAGTAATCTTATAAGTAAGCACTAATAAACTAAAGCACTACACCCTCTTATACTCCCTTTAAGTACTTGGCTCCCCATTGGTCCTTTTTGAGCAGTCAAAAATTAGTTCCTTATACTATTCTGGCATGTCCAAAAGTCAATTTCGGGTTTACTCTCCAGTCCAGCTGGTGAATCTGGGAATCTTGAGGCAATGTTACAACTGCCTTATGTACACAGACTACCCTCTCCTCCTCCCAACAAGCTCAAATATATGTGAGAGATGCAACTATATAGCCAAACTGGAGACTGAGCTCTCTCAACCCAATACTGGTGCAGTCAGTCAGGAGGAGAAGGTAACCACACACACCAAAAATCCAGTCTCACATAGACCTATCGCAACAGAAAACCAAACACATAAACACACAAAAACATACTCGGAGGCTCTAAATAAAAATCTGCCCAAGTAGCAAAGACCTCCAAAGCAGACATCCAAGCAACCGCTACCCCACAACAACATACATAGTTCACAAAGTCAGTGTGCTACACAGTCACAGCCCTTAAGGCTAAACAACACACCTAATGCACTTGTAATAGGTGACTCTATTGTCAGACACAGTGACGTCCCACTCACCAGGCTGAACAAGGAGAAGGTCACTGTAAGCTGCCTGTCGGGTGCCAGGATTCGCCACATAACACAAGCACTCAGGTCACTCCAAAGCAAGTACAAATATGACTCCGTCATTGTCCATGCTGGTGTGAATGACCTGAGACATACCTCCCTGGACTACATGAAAAGAGACATAGAGGAGCTCTCTGATCATATAGCCCAGGCCGGTATGACCCTGACCTTGAGTAGCATCTTACCCTCATCAAGAATGATGCCACAGTATAAAGACAAAATGATCAATTTTAACAATTGGCTAAAGTATTGGTGTCATTCAAAGGGGATCCAGCGTCTGTCAGCCTGGGATGACATGCTCGACAAGCCACATTGCTTCGCTAGGGACGGCTTGCAGCTGCCACCCCTGGGCTTTTGAATACTGGCTAAGGCTCTTGCCACCCCCATAGTGCCTTTTTTAGGCAAGGCTCAAAAGACAAACCCACCTCCATAGACAACAGAAAGAAAAAGAAACTAAGGGTAATGCTGCTCAACGCCAGAAGTCTAAACCTCAAGATGCATGCACTCAAGGCTCTCCTCAGTATGGAGAATATCGATATCTGTGCAGTAAAAGAAACCTGGTTCAAGGCTCCCGAGAGCACCCCAGCACTACCAGGTTATACCTCATATCATGCTTTTCGGCCCCAAAACTCGGACTGAACCACAAAAGGAGGGGGAGTATCCATATTCATCAAAGATACCCACACCTCCAGCTTAGTGGCACTGCATGAAGCATCGGAGACCATCCATGTGCAACTAACAGAAGGCAAAACTGCCTTTCAGTTTGTAGCCTGCTACAGACCACCCTCCCAAACTCAGGAACCCCACTCAGCTTTCCTGAGAACATTGGAGAATATGAAGGTCTCTCCAAACACCATTATATTGGGTGACTTCAACTACCCAAACATAGACTGGGAGCACTACTCAAGCCCTAACACCCTCACCCAACGGTTCCTAGAATTTATAAACTCAAATGCTATGGAACAACTGGTCACCACTCCCACAAGAGGGGAAAACATATTGGACCTGATCATCACCAACATGGGAACTCTATGTTCCATACCAGAGGTATACCCCTCATTGGTAAGATCTGACCATAAATTAATCTCACTGGACATCCATATCCCGTCCCCACACCCAGCCAAGGAAACCACAATGAAGAACTTCTCAAAAGCAAACTTCACACTTCTCAAAACCGAGGTGGAATCCTACAAAGCCCCCGGGCCAGTGGAAAATATGGCCCAAACTGCAGAATCCTTTACAAATGCTTTCTATGGACACCTAGAGGAATGCATGGATCGTGCTATTTCAAATAAAACCAAGACTCATTCCTCCAAAGGCAGGAGACCTGTCTGGTGGACCTCAGCCATAAATAAGCTATACAACAGAAGGAGGAAGCTACTACATGATAGAGCAAAATCCCAAAAAGGGAAGGCATCTCTGATCAGTACTAGCAAGAAACTACAATCCCTCATAAAATCATCTAAGGCCAGCTTCAAAAGAAAAATTGCAGAATATGCTAAAGATAATCACAAGGCCTTCTTTAGTTATGTCAGGAACCTGGGTGGCAACTCCCAGATATGCTCTGAGTTAGTTCAAAATGACACAAAATACACTGAACCCACAGACATTGCCAACATCCTGGCAGAGAGGTTCAGTGCAAACTCCCCTTCCCCAAAAGAGCAAATGTCTATCCCAACAGAGTGTAGCCTCCCTGACATCACAGATGCACAGGTGAGAGCTGCCCTCTCCAAAGCAAAAAACACAGCATCAGTGGGACAGGACGGTGTCCCGGGCTGCGTCTTACACAAACTCCAAGAAGAACTGAACCCTCACATAAAGTCACTGTTCAATCTCAGCCTTACTACAGGATATGTACCCAAGGAATGGCCTACAGCAACAGTGGTCCCACTCCACAAAGGTGGTGCCACAACGGACCCCGGAAACTATCGCCCTATAAGCCTGACTAGCCTGGTCTGCAAAGCTATGGAGTGTATCATCATGAAACTCATAAACAAAGACATTGGGAACGTCCAAACACTGGATCCTACCCAATTCGGCTTTGTTAAGGGCAGATCTTGCCTCTTGAACCTGGTCAACCTCTTTGAAACAGTCACCAAGGCCATAGATGAAGGGAAGGTAGTCCACACAGCCTACCTGGACCTTGCAAAAGCCTTCGACACAATACCCCACTCGGGCATCATAAATAAGTTCACCAGCTTAAATATCGACCCCTATGTCACAAGATGGGTTGCAAAGTGGCTCAGGGATAGAACCCAGATGGTCAGAATTGCAGGTGCCATGTCAGACTCTAAATCAGTTACATGTGGCATTCCACAAGGCTCAGTCCTGAGACCTCTCTTGTTTGGTATATATTTCTCTGAGGTACAGGCTAACATGGGAGGACTATGGCTGACCAAGTTCGCAGAGGACTGCAAACTGGGTGCCATAATCGACTCACCGACTGACACAAGCATCCTCCAAAAGGGTCTCACAGAGACGGATAACTGGTGCCAGAGCCATGGCCTAAAGCTAAATGCCAAAAAGTGCATAGTCATCCCCTTTGGGAAAAACAAAGTGCCCACAAAATACCACATAGGTGGTAAACCATTAAGTACGGAAGAAGTAATTAGGGATCTGGGGACCCAAGTAGATAGCAATCTCTCCTTTGACAATCACATTGCCAAAGTGGTTAGAAAGACCTTCTATATAGCCCACCTTATCACGAAAGGGTTCACATCTAGATCGAGAGAGGTCATTGTGCCCCTCTACTCATCACTCATCAGGCCCATAATTGAATACAGTGCCCCATTTGGGATGTACCTTACCTGACACCTGCAGCAACTGGAAAGACCCCAAAAGTACCTCACCAAGAGGATCAAGGGACTCAAACAGATGCCCTACACAGTTAGGCTAAAGAAACTCCAGCTCTACTCAGTTGCTTACCGCCTACTCAGAGGTGATCTGTGCCTGATGTATAAAGCAATGTCCAACCCAGAATTAATGGACATGCTCCACCTCAGGAAATCCAAATCTCTTACAGCTACACACTCCAGGGACTTAAACCTCAGCACAGAAATAAAAATAATACGCTGGAGGGACAGATTCATATCCCACAGGCTCCCCTCACTCTGGAACAAAATCCCAATCCATGTTAGGCAGAGTCCCTCAATGACCCTCTTCAAGAGAAATCTTGACGAGTGGATGGGAGATCGTAGGTTTACCCCTGGGATCTCTTCTGTGTCCCTACTGGACAGAGGCACAGTAAACTAACCTCAAAAGGGCTATCTTCTGTGACCTACTATACAGAGGCACAGTCAACAAATCTAAAAGGGTGGCGAAAGCCAAACACACTCTGGCTAGGCTTATAAATGCCCTAGGGCAGATAGCCTAGTATCACCCTATGAACCTATGAACCTATAAATTGAATGTTCATATGGAGAATATTTGTAATAGGATAAGCAATATTTATATTATTTTGAACAAATATAGTACTATTGTAGATTAGACAGAATTCTAATACAATATAAATGTCTACTTATTGTATAAGCAATTAATATTTAAATGAAAGATAGATGACAAGCAATTCAATCATAGTAAAGTAGGATGTATCATATATAAAACCTCAGTAAAAAATTATAGCACACAGTTATTTAACATATTCACCCTTATTGACGAAGTCTTTCAAAACTTATTACTTAATATAAATAGATGGTGATAATATTTATACCTAATGTTTAAAATACAATGTATTTTACTGGATATATCAGAAGATATATTTCATTGTTTGCCGGCATTTAAATAATCACTGTGTTTGTTGCTAACTTACTTATAGCATCGTTTGTTTTATGGGAACATTGATGAATGTTAGTGCATTTTAATTATTAGTGCAGCCCTCTTCCCCCCATTTCCTACACATAAGGATTTTCATATCTGTCATTTCGTATTATAAAATGAGTGAAATTGTAGGTTAAAAAAACAACAAATTCACTTATTGTGATTAATGGTTACAAGTTCCCTTTCCATATTCATAAATTGCCATTTTATGGCATATACTGAATGTTTTTAGATTTAAATGGCAACATTCTATTTTATATAATCAGCAAAGGTTAAACTGAGTGATTATTTTCAATTTAATACTATTTGTTCAGAATGTGATTGTTACATTCTGTGACATTCCTAGCTCAGGTTTCTATTGTTTCTTTTGAACAACTTTGTCAGTTTGATGTCATGTTCAAAACATTAGTCACCTTGGTAACAGCTTCAGTATTATGTATACTCAAGATGGGTTACAAAAACCACATTTCAAGTTAAAACAATTATATGACTTGTTATGCACATTTACCTATATGAAAAAATCATCATGCTTCCCCTTGATGTTCAATATAGTGTATATCATTTATGACAAGTTAAAAGAGTAGCGTTATTATACACAAGCCCATCTTATTAAACTGAGTGTCTATTGTTATTTTAATACTATTTGTTTAGAATTGTTACATTCTGTGACATTTCAAGTTCAGGCTTCTATTGTTTCTCTTGAACAACTTTGTCAGTTTGATGTCATGTATAAACATTAGTTACCTTGGTAACCGCTTAAGTATTATATATTGTCAAGATGGGTTACAAAAACTACAATTCAAGTTGAATTAATTACATGACTTGCTATACATATTTATTTATATAAGAAAATGATCATGCTTCCCCTTGATGTTCAATGTAGTGTATGTCATTTATGACAAGTTAAGACAGTAGTGTTATTATACACAAGCCCATGTTATTAAATCCTGTCTTTAATATCTAAATTCAGCAGACTGCTTCATCTTATATGACAATTATGTATTTTATGTCTAAAATCATGCATTATATAACTATTGTATATGGGGTTTTTTTTTGGCTGTTGCTTAATTATTTGAGAGACCACAAGCTGTAATTCTTATACTTATTATTAGCTCCTTCCAAACATGTTTATACAGTCCATATACTTTAAATTATGAGACCCTTCTAGTTTCTTATTTGTTATAGGTATATTTCCATCCTTACATACACACACATATCAGTACTTCAAGCACAGGCAACAATACCCATCCAGTTTTGCCAGAATACCATTCACTAGTTCATGTGGTGTGCTTCCAGGCTGTTTTGAAAATATCCAAACCAATATTTGTCCTTTTCCATTTTACCAGCTTGTTCCATACAGTGGCCACTCTGCTAGTGAACCACTCAACACACCTTCCATTCCCATGGATATTTCCATGAAGGAAATCTGATGACTCTCTACCACTTTCCAGCAGCCCCAAACACCCCTAGAATCAGTTATCCCCATATACCCAACACGTCCGAGCAAGCTCACCTCCCAAACCACTGCAAAGGGTTCTGCACAAGACCAAGTGCTCTTAGTCTTTCACAATAACTCAGACTTCCACTCTTATGTAAGTCCTTAACGTGTTTGGACCAAAATACATTTTAAATATAAAATTGCACTTATTATTTATTTGTTTTATCAAGAATCACCTTAATGAGCTAAATGAAGTGTTGGGAGACCATCAATATGTGTACATGTGGTATATATATATATATATATATATATATATATTTGTTTTTTTTTAAACCAAAAACATTGAAAAAAAAACTCCCAACAAGTCGCCACAACAAGAGATAACACATTCTTCCAGCCCACCCTCCTCTAACTCGGCAGATGTATAAACAAATTAGTCTCTGCCAAAATATCCCAAATCACAATTTTATTCACCCCCTTCACCTGGATCCAGGCTAAAACACCAAATGTCTCTTCCTAATACACAAGCATCAGTAAACCTCGATCACAAGCTGCAACCCTCAGCTTCCCGGAGACGAAAACAGCAACATACAACAGCTTCCAGACATAGCTGCATCCCCACATACCATGTCAGGCTTAATCACACACCACTCGAAGCTATGATACCTGCCATAATTGATATTAACTATGTTTACACAGAATAATAATGACATTTGTACTAGCTGCCAGACACAGCTGCATCCATGCACACCATGTCAGGATTGATCAAACAGCACTCATAGCTGTGATACCTGCCATAATTGATATTAACTATATTTAGACAGAATAATGATGATATTTGTACTAAGAGCTTGCTACTATTATTCAACCAGGATATACATGACATTTCTAAATCATACTTTAACTGAAGAAGGCATTAGTCTCCATGACAGCATTTTTTTTCAAAACACTCCACTATTACTGCTATTATATATGATGTTAATTTGTTACATTTGAGTCTGAACTCTGTTAAATGGTTGTTGTTCTTCTTCTTTCAACTTTTCCTGGTTAGGGGTCACCACAGCGGAACTCCGGTCCGCTAATGATTGGCAGTAGATTTTTACGATGACGAGGTGCCAGCCCGATGCCCAGCCTTCAATGAAGGCAGAACTCTGATAAATGGTGCCTTGTTGAATTAGTTAATTAATTAATTTAATTATTATAAGTAAAAACAATGAAAAATGAACAGGATAAGTATTCATTGAGTTCAAGGAGGGGAACAGAAACTTCTATGTTTATATTATATGTTGCTTTGTTTGGCTTATATATAATGTAAATAGTAACCCATTTTGACCTACCTTTGTTTGTGAAAAATTACTGGACGCTGAACATTCTGAATAAATCATTACTATTTCACAGTTGTTTAAGAAACCCTCCTTTTTTAAATAAAAATAGATGACACGTGATGTACCATATTAGTTGATACTTTGAGAGATGTAGTTGTAAGAGTTATTTTTTTGGGACAGCTATCTTGGAATCAGTTTTTTTGTTTCTTCTTTCTAGCATCAGTCCATTGATTTGTTTCTTTTATTCTTTTAAGAGTAGGGGCCGTCCATTCCATTTCTTCTGGGATAGATACTATGTTGTTGTTTTTGATGAATATAGTAGCTGCTTCTAAGTCATTAAAGTTCTCATCTCATTGGCAAAAAGTATTTTTATCTTGGCTGGAAAGGTCAGCTGTGCTTTAATGTTATTTTGTTTCAACAGTTTTATTATTGGCCAGACTTTTTTCCTTTGTTCTAGTATTTTGGAAGAGTAATCATTGTCAAACCTTATCAGGCTTTGATTGTATTTTTAGGGTGATTTTCTCCAAGCAGATTTTAATATTAGTTCCTTGTCCAGAAATGAAAGAAATGTTATAACTATGGATCTAGGTGGAGTATTCATTGAGTTAGTAGCAGGTTTCCTCAGTGCTTTATGCACCCTTTCAATTCCAAATGAAAGTCCCTCTTTCAAGTCTAAAAATTCAGGAATCCAGGTTGTTAAGAATGAAATAATGTCTTCTCCTTCAGTTTTTTCAGGCAGACCAAAGATCCTTATGTTGTTTCTCCTTTCCCTGTTTTCTAAGTCATCTATTTTGTTAAGCAGCCATGTAGTCTGTTTAAGCAGAAATTCTTTTTGGAATTCTTCCTCTTTGAGTCGCCCTTCAATGTCATTTAGAGAAGTCGCTATGTTTGTTATTTTTGTATGGTGTTGCTGTAATAGTTCCTTAAGAGTATCAGTCTGTTTTTGAGAATTTAATTTGAGGTTTTCTAAGTCATTTTTAAAGCCATCCATCTTCAAAGATAGTTCCTGTAAGATGGATGTCATCAATTGCAGTTCTTTTTTCAAAGCAGCATCTGGATGAGAATTCCTTGAGTTGTTTATATTCAGTGACTGAATAATATCTCCAAGTTACTTGACAGGAAAAGTTTTGTATATCGCCACCAAAATTGATATTTATGTAGTTTAGTAGTTTAGATATAGATTTCTGATGTTTTAAACTTGAAAATAATAAAATTTCCTATATTATTATACTAGTTTATGGAGCTCTCAAAATTCACTGCTCTGAGTTGGCCATCTAGCCCCCCCACCCACTCACCCCCCGCATGCAGTTCTGAGTGTAAAGCTTCAGGAACAGAATACAGTGCGCAGTAATACAGGGTCACAAAGCTTAGTCATAAATTTACTAGAAGATATTTGAAAACACATTGTTGACTTTGTACACTGGCATATAAGCTATCAGAAATTCTTCATCATACAAGAAATGGCTTAGAGCTACACTGACTGACAGGATGGCTGACTGATAAGGAAAGTTACACAACTAACTCAAATCCAGTATACCTACTGTGTCAAAATGTATGACTCACAGGAACTGATGTTTACACCCAGTAAAGTGATTATACCCGACCAGCGCCATAATCTGTTGTTAAGTAGAATATATAAACACACACAGGAATTCTTAAATGCAAAGAAAGGGCACACAACATTGTGATTTTACCAAGGAATGCCCAAAGTGATTGAGGTGATGGTAAAATGTTGTCCAGTCTGTAACATACCACAAAAGCAACTCCAAAGCTACAGTGATACATCACAAGTTGCTAGACAGACCATGGAGTAAAATTGCTTGAGATTTATTTCAGTTCAAGAATACTCAAGATCTTACATGTGTTGGTCACTATTTTGTCATCATGCTAGAAATATACTTTTTCACGAAATGTTTAAACATTGTTCAATTAAAATTTTCTTTAACAAAGTATTCCTGACATATTAATTGCAGATAGTGATTCAAAATTTGTAAGACAAGAAATTCAAGCTTCTTCACAATAGATGGAGTTCCATCATATTACAACTTCAGCAGAATTCCCTCAGACAAATGCTCAAGGTTTGAGAGTTATTCCAACACTGAAGTACATCAATGAGAAAATGTGTTGGCAGCTCAAAGCATGTCATTACTTTGCACTTCTGGAATACAGAAACACTGCCTTCAACTCTTAGGTTTTCTTGCTTTGCAAATGAAAGGATTTGAACTCCTCTGAAGACTCGTGATCTACTTCAGACAGAAGAAATATCACTAGTCCAACCTGAATGATAAGCTGTTAGCAGAAACACAAATAATACTATGGCAGGTCAGCTAAGGCATCCTTTTTATGTATTTTTTACACTCTCTTTCCCCCCCTACCTGTCAACCATCAGCTCCCTCCCAACCAGTTTAGCCTACTCATTCCCCACCACTGAAGTGCGGGCAGAACAGGAGGAGGTTTTCATTTAGACAACCATTAGGTGTAGTGTGAGAGCTTTCTTCTTAAACCTGTAGTCCCCACAGATGCCCAGTTTTCAGAGTTGGAGGAGGACATGCAATGACCTGCCTGCACTGATTGTCCCTCAATTCCCCAATGGATGTTACCAGCAAGCAACTGTGCCCCTTCCCCTCAAGACTGGGGAAGTGGTTTCCCCTATCTCCACCAAGGAAATCACACTTGCCTGCATGCTCCCTAAGCTGCAAATACCCTCCCACTCCGCTTTGGAGAGGATAGTGGGCCACACCCCTTTACCCATTTCCTCCCCATCCAGGGCTGCTAATCAAACCTTGGTCACCTGAGTCACAGTTAGGCCTCCCTCTCTGTGTGCCACAAAGCATGATATAAATTTTAGTTTTGATACAAACGCTCCAGGGATCTAAACCTTGTCATCACAATAAACAAAACATGCTGGAGGGATAGGTTCCTGACCCAGAGACTCCCCAGACTCTGGAATAGATTGCCCATACATGTCAAGCAGAGTGCCTCTTTGGACCTCTTCAAGAGGAACCTTGACGATTGGATGGGAGAAAGGAAATTCACCCCAGGGATCACGTCAGTCGCCCTGCTAGACAGGGGTCCAGGAAAGTAAATAATGTGGGAAGAAATAGCCAGGGAATTGTTATGGCTAGGCTTGTATAGGCCCTAGGGCTGATAGCCTAGTACCAACCTATGAACCTATGAACCTATGAACCTAAATTTTCCCTTGCAAAATGATAACAAGTCATATAAAACATGCCACCCCCCCCCCCCAATGGAAACCACATATAATGTAAAATTTCAGACTGTAGTGATGTATTTATGAATGTAAGTGATACATATTTGCTTGTGCAATGTAAAAAAAATGTTCATATTTGATGTGAAGTAAATCTAAAGACACGTTGTAGTAAGAATGATTTGAAGGTATAAAAGAAAACTTATGCTTAGAAAGTCAAAACATGGTGTTATGTCTTCACTATGTTAAAAAATGCATCGACAATAGTATCAGCGATTGGAACCCGCAGTCTGTCAGGTTCAAGAGAAAAATGTCCCTGAAGTTAGACAGCATCTGCTCTGGTCAACATCATAGGCAAGTGCTGAGATTAGATGATTTGGGCAACTAAGCTCCTCTGACACTTTCCTTACAGTCATTTACTCAATCACCTTACATTAATTTATTTACTCACCAAATGCACATTTTACCCTAATCAGTTATATACCATGACTGAACAGGATAAAATAGGTATCTGGGGATTGAAGGAATAAATTAATTTTCTTTTTTCTTTTCTAAGCTACTGTTGATTTTTGAATGCCGTCATATACAGCAGTCATGGATGGCTCTTTAGCTGTGAACAAACTACAGCAGTAGTCACTCACTTTCAGCCACAGTCTGCCTTCATGCAGGACAGTTGCAATCCCTTTATGAACTGGTGTACCTCAGATGTGTGATTGCAAATTAAAACACATAGGTAATTAAACAATGGGCACAATAATGTATTTAAGCTGTTTGGAGTGCTTGACCTACACGGTGACATCCATTGCAGCTACCCAAACATCCACCAAAACACACACGCGCACGGCACACACACACACACACACACACACACACACACGCACGCACGCGCGCACGCACGCACACACTTTCTCTCTCTCTCTCTCTGTCTTTCATCCTGAGGAGCCATTGTGACGGTCAGATGCTTACATACCATTTTCTTGCCTTTCCCCAAAAATATAGCCATTACTGTGTTTTTCTTTCCTCACAATCAAGCAACACATCAGACAACATATTAGGAAAGTAAAAGATTGGTCACAGTAATGTATTCTAAATTGATGCTGTCACACATATGCGCTGGACTTTCAAAGCCTCAATGAACCCTATCACTGGCCTTTTGCTTGTTCATACAAAGTACCTAATCCCTTCCTTTGTGATCACCACCACTGTGTTCACCAAGAAACTGAAAGATGCCACATGACGTACTTACAGTTGCTGCAATAATTCACAGCCATCCTCAGTCCCAGCCCTGATCACTGTAATAAATATATAAATAAATAATTTCTTAAAAATTGAATGGATCGCTTTTGTGGGGAATGTGTGTGTACTGTTATCAGGCACAAAGCTGAAAAACAATGGAGGACAAAGAACCAGTGTTGGGAACAGATTTTTAAATATTGTTCTTATATATTTAGAAAAATGTTAGAATAATAGGTTCTGAATTTTCTGAAGAATACAAAATGTAGTGTGAAACTCAGTGTGCGTGTGGTCCTCAACATTTTCATAGAAAATTGCAAACTATGTAGACTAAAAATATGATACAAAATCAATGTCATTCTGTGAAATCAGGGACTGTTGAGATGCTTGTGTATCTGATGTCCTACCAGTACTTATAAAACTTTGTAAGAGAAAACAATCCCTGAAGACTGGAAATATCTGCACGTCTTAAAATCCCAGGTAAGTGCTGAGATTAGTCACTTTGGGAAACTGATCTTTAGGGCTTATTTTACATTCTTTCACAGATTGTCAGGCTTTATTGTAACAGGGTCATATCACAACCATGTTTAGAGGAGAGTGTAATAGAAAACAGATGAATGATCTGTCTTTTTTTCTTACCTCACATTCATTTACCGACTGACAGCTTTATTCTAAACAAGCCATCCAATCCAAAGGCAGCAGCAAGCCGATAACTCAAAAACAGAACTATACAAAAGAATTTATGAGCATAATTATGCTATTAGTAATGGAAACACAAAAAATGCTATGAGCAAACATTATGCTGATAAGAAATGTAAAATCAATTTCAAATGTATAGTTCTGGGCACAGTGCACCCTAATGTTAAGATAGTAAATGTTGAAGAAGAATTAGGTTGGCTGGAATATTGTTGGCAGGTTAGATTAAATGCTTGTTTCCCTCCAGGATTAAATAATAGGGAAGAATTTAAAATTTATTTGAAAAGGAAAGGGTTGAAACACTAGAAAAGTTTTTATAGGCATAGTTTTATATTTTATGTGTGTATGTGTTTAAATGCTAATTGATGTTTTAAAGTGATGATTAATGAAGTATTTAAAGTCTGTGTTTTTTATGGTAAAGCCATTAGTCTGAAGAAGTCTCTAGCACGAGAGACGAAAGCGCTTACTACTGGCTTGGATTGTATTACTGGCTTGGATTAAATTCGAACTTGAAATTCTTCTTGCTGACACAGGGTTTTGTTTTTTATTCTAAACAAGGTTATACTGAATATATCTTTCACAAATAGAGTATAATCTGAGAATAAATGGTATTTTAATGAATGGTCCTTTTCCCCTTTAGCCTCCCATTCATTCAGTAGTTATCAGTTTTATTCCAATCATGGTTATACCACAATCCTCTTCAGGATAAAATGTATTTGGAGGGTGAGCAATCATTTCTTCCTCCATTTCCCCAACACAACTACAGCTTATCCAATTATACCCATGGGTGATTGGGGGGTACAACATGGATTTTGCTGGTGTGTAATGCAGCTATACACTTGTCCCCCAGTGGCCTATCAGTTTTTGGGGATTCTAAGTGGGAACAGACCTTTTAACCGTTACTGATTTTTACAGAACAACCTTGATTATGCCTCATTTTTTGCCCTGTGCTGCCTAAGATTTTTTGATTTTGTGGTACATCACTGAGTATTACAGTCAATAATTCTAGACAGAGTTTTATACTTATCAGAGCCAGCTTTAATTGAAATGACACCTTATACAAAGAGCACCATGGCCCTCTTCTACACTGTCCACTGTGTCCCTCCCAAAACATCCACCTGTGCTCCCCCCCATTTCCCCATAATCGCCTGCCCACATCATCCAGATTACTTTTTTTCTTACTCTTCAGTTTTTTTTGCATATTTTCAGCAAACCTAACTGCATCAGACTGCACTATAATCACAGAAAAGAAAATGAATTAATTGAACTAGATATCTGGGGGCCAGTAGGCTCCCAGACACCATGGAGGATCTGAATGTTCTAAGATGCATTTTAGAAGGTTTTTCCCTAACCGTTTGATCCAGTGATACCCGATCAAGCATTATGACTAGGGAAAGAAATTCGTTTTACTCTTCATCTTTGATTTTTCTTATATCTTTTCAATGCACCATAACTGGCCAAAGTATACTGCCATAACTGTGGAATAAATAAACAAATTAAGCTAGGGGTCTGAGAGCTGCTAGGACATGACCCAGAAGCCCTCTGGTTATAGATAGTAAGAGATGCCATTCAGCATTTACAGCATTTTCCCCCAATGTTTGGATCCACTGATGGTTAAAACAAAAACACAAGTAAGGAAATAAATGTGGTTTTATTTATTTATTTATTTATTTATTTTTAAGGAAGAAATACAGTTATTTCTAACAATATTGTAGTTAAAAATAAACTGAAAAGACAAATACTTGTTAGGATGCATGCATCATATCTGGCAGTAGTGCCTGCCCCTCCCAAAACAAGTCATCTTTTCTAAATCCCATTGGTGTTAGACTGGGATAAAGGCACAAATGGCTGCTATCAAACTTATATACAACATACCTCCTCAGTCCTCACCCCTACCTCTAGAAGACCAGCACTTTCTGTATGCCACTCTGATATTAGATTGGGAAAAAGCTGAAAGAACAGATAAAGCACATTTTATATATATTACCTGGGTGCTGTCAGACATACTGTATATAAACAACATGCCTACTTGCCTCCGTCCCCATTAGATAACCACCTGTATACAAGTCTGATATTTAATTATGAGGAGCGTAAAAAGAATTATCACAGTAATGTATTCCAACTTCTTGCTCCTAAACATTACTCTGTTTCTAAACGAGCTGTAGTGTGATTTTGTGTGGACACCTCTAAGGTTTGTGAGGAGATATATAGCTACATAATGACCACTTCCCCCTCAACCCAACACAGTCTATAGTGACATTCTGTGCACATCTATGAAGTTTGATTGTGAGAAAAAATAAAGTATCAACAACCATTCAGTCCACAGCCCCGTTTAATAAGCTAAAGTGAACTTCTTTGCACAAGTCAGGTCTGGTTTTAGACAAGGTAAAGCTGGGAGTACAGGCCATTGCTAAGCCTGTGTCAAAATCTAATTAGCCACAAACTGGCATGTGGGAGTGAGGGACTGAGGTTCTGACTGTTCTGTAATGCATTTTATGCCTTATTTTTGAAAGATAATTACTTGCTTTTTTCCTTTTACTGCTTCCTAGGAAAGTTATTTATGTGCCCACAAGATTTTTTTTTTTTTTACAAAAAGACATACATACTGACACTGCCTCTGAAAGCCAGGTCTATCAAAAGATGCACTGATTTTCACATACATACCAACACTGCCTCTGACACACCAGGTGTATCACAACATGTACAAATACACACACACACTGCCCATGAAAGCCACATTCTGACACTCTGTGAAAGCCAGGTCTTTCATAAGATGCATTGACTTTCACACATACATACTGCCCTTAAGAAGCCAGGTGTTTCACAATATGTACATGTGTGCCTACACACACACACACACACACACACACACACACACACACACACACACGTGCACACACACATGCACACACACACACACACACACACACACACACACACACACACACACACACACACACACACACACACCCTTAGTACTGACCAGTTACATCCCCTTTAGTATGTAAACCTCAAACATTAGATTCTGTTAAAAATAATTGCAATAACAAAATATTACATCTTATTTCACACAAATGCATACCAGTCTTAAAAAGCCAAATCAGTACTGTTTAAACTGAGCAGATAAAAGAGTTAATTACTTTCATCCACAGATGGAAACCAGCAGTTATAGCCACTCTTGTGTGTGCAATTCAGACATCTTACTGTAATACCAGTGATGGACATGTAAGTTATTACAACTTTGCTCCCCAAAAACAGATACCACTCATTGAAGTATTCCAAGCAGCTTTCCACAAATCACATCAGGCATGCAAAGCCAGAGTACTGAGCAAATAACAACATACATTCATTTTCATCCACAAACAGTTCCAGTAATTATAGACATTTTTTTGTGCATGCATATCTTAGATACCTCCAACTTTCTTCACAAAAATTACATTAGTCCTGCAAACCCAGAATAATGAACAAATAGCATCAAACAGCTAAATATAGGAAGTCTGAAACTCAAATCTGTCATTGTATAGTAACTTCAGCCCTCAATGATTTGCCAGAAAACTGCAGATTTTTTATGAGGAACCATACCTCTTAGATTCTTTGCTCAAGAGTTCTTGACAAGACTTCCAAAATAGCTGCACGCTGATCAACAGCTTACTTTCACCTCTCCCTGTTAAAACACATAAACCGAAGAATGGAAGCCAGTGAAATTGTTATTTTGAGTAAAATTCAGTTACTGGCTATTAGGTACATGGTTTGAATGCCAACATAGAGGAAATTTAGAGAACCTGAATGAAACTCAACCAGAAAGGGTAAAGAGAAAGCACTGGTTGGAAAACATATTGCAGCTGCCAGCAAAAAGCAATTCAAGCTTTAGCTTTGGTATCAGAGATGGCTTCCAGTAATTGAGAGGAAAAAATAAATCAAATATACTCAGAGATGGTTTAAATAAATGAAACACTGAATGAATAGATCAACTCAAGAAAAATGCTGGAAAAATAGAAGGTTTAACTAGCTCTTCAGATGAACTGATAAAACTGCATAAATCAGAGATGAAATGAAAAGAAGTCTGTCTGGATATGACATTTTTCATGAAGAGCTGTTAAAAAAAAGGTAGAAAACAAAGTAAGCAGAGAAAAAAAAATGACATTTCTTGCTGTACCAGAGGAACTGCAAGGAACATACTGTATTAATTTTTATGAAAGCACAAATAAGCAAATGGAGTGGTATTCCACAGCATGGTTTGTTAATTGAAAGGGAACATTGAGAGTATGCTCCAAACCTGACCATGAGAAAGCAGCCAAGACCTATACTAGTAATGATGCAATGATACCAGCAGAAAGAGTTGATCCTGACAAAGCTGTGGCAGAAAGGAAAAGTGTTAAACATTGCAAATATCAGAGTTTTTCTATAAAATTATTATTCAATCTACATCAGGTAAAATAGAAACAAATTTATCTCAGCAATCAGGGAATGTCACAAGACAAGTGAGATATTGTAGCTGCTGTATCTAGCTGTCCTCAGAATACCTGTTTCTGGAGTATCAATGACATTTTTTGGATATAGAATAGGCTGAGGAGGAAATAAAATGTTTATCCAACAAAAATTTAGCCAGTAAGTAGAAGAGGATTCTGCTTCTCATTCTTCTAACAATAAAGCTCATATACATACTTTACTTTTTTAATTTCTCCAAATCTTTTGGGTTTCTAATACCATGACTGGAATGGACCCCATTCCTAAGTCAAAGTATAATTAACGTTCATGAAATTAGTGTTGTTTCAATCCTAGATGTCAGCCAGAAGTGCTCTTTGCAGCACCCGCAATGTACCCAGTAATGACTCCTTCTGCAATTCGTATGGAGTTACATGTATTGGTAACATATTTAAATACAATTGTAGATTCTTTTTTATAAGACCCATTACTCCTACTACTATTGGAACTGTCTGGGTATCCTTCCTCCACATTGTTCTCATTTCAACCTGCAAATCCAGATATTTTATGACTTTGTGTCTCTGTATGCAAGACACTGTAGTCACTGGGTATAGCGATTTCAACAATCAATGCTACTTTTGTCTTCTTTTCATGGACCATTATATCTAGTCTTCTTGCATCTGTCTTTTGAACTGTTGGTAATGGGTGATCCCAAGTGATGTATACTACATCATTTTCTATGATGCTTTGTGGCTCATGTTTTCAGTATTTTTCAGCTACTTCAGTATTATAATGATTTCGCAATCCACAGTGCAACAGTCTTGCCACATTATTATGCCTCTCATTATACAGTCGTCCTGCCATTATTATATCACAACCAGTAACAAGGTGTGCGACTGTTTCGAATTCTGTTTTACAAAACCTATATTTGTCTGTTTCTCTCACATGTTCAATGGGTTTTGTAAACCAATGTGTACATAGCCCACTGTCTTGGACCACCAATATTAACTTTTCATCTTTTGGTTTGAATTCACCTGTCCTTAACCATTCCTGCATTCAATCCTGATCAACATGAGGTTCTTCCAGGAGTTTTCTATACTTGCAGCTATATTTATGCATTTTCAATATTTCTTGCCTTCTCATATGATCCTTCATGCTATATTCTTTCTTTTGTTTACAGGTTTATAGGTTAGTACTAGGCTAACTGCTCTTGTGGGCCATTTTAAGCCTAACCAATTACCCCATGTGAGAATCAAACCTTGCACCTTGTGTCTGTTAGGTAAACACCTTAACTATTATGCCTTGTTTTTTTTTTTTTTTTTGGCACAGTCAGTTACTGCCTGATTTTTATCTACTTCTAGTTTGATTTCCATTCCCTTTTGATGCCAATATGTTTCTGCTAGACTAAGAAAGGAAGTCATCTTAGGTTTATTCTCCTCATGTTTCAAAACTTTCAGTATATTTGGGTCTTATGAGGTCAACAGATATGTATGCAGTCCCATGATTGCAGATCTGTACATGTAATCAATTTCAAGTAGGCCTATACCTCCTTCGCAATAGGGAAGATATAATCTTGGCATGCACTGATTTTTATAAATCATTTGATGAGCATGAAGCATCCTTCTTGTTCTCCTGTCTACTCTATCCAACACCTTTTGGGGCCAGTCACTCACTCCAAAACTGTAAGTTAGGACAGGAAGAGGAAATTGGTTTATAGCTTAAATTTTGTTCCAATGAGATTGTTTCCACTGTTCTAAAGGAAAATGCTTGAGTGACAGAAAAACAAATGAGTTCAATAGAAGAATCACAAGTACCTTGGACTTGAACCAGAGTCTGGTGCTGGGAGATGAAGATGATCAGGAAGAAGACAAACAACACTGAACTAAGAGAATAACAAAGTTTGCTTATGGCTGACAAAGTTTGCAGATGACTGCAAACTGGGCGCCATAGTAGAAAACACATCTGACACAGATATCCTTCAGAAGGGTCTCACAGAAACGGATAACTGGTGCCAGAGCCATGGCCTAAAGTTAAATGCCAAAAAATGCATAGTCATACCCTTCGGGAAAAACAAGGTTACCCCTAGCTACCAAATAGGTGGCAATCCACTGAGTACAGAAGAAGTTATCAGGGACCTGGGGACCCAGGTTGATAGTAGTCTGTCATTCGACACCCATGTAGCTAAAGTAGTTAGGAAGACCTTCTACATTGCCCACCTTATCCTGAAGGGATTCTCATCTAGATCAAGGGAGGTCATAGTCTCCCTATACTCATCACTCATCAGACCAATGATTGAGTACAATGCCCCATTCGGAATGTATCTGACCCGACACTTGCAGCAGCTGGAGAGGCCACAAAAGTTCCTCACCAAAAGGATAAAGGGTCTCAAACATCTGTCCTATGCTGCCCGACTGAAAGAACTCCAGCTCTATTCAGTCGCTACCGCTTGCTCAGAGGTGACCTTAGCCTAAGATACAAGGCCATGTCAAACCCAGTATTGATGAATATGCTTCACCTCAAAAATCTAGATCCGTCAGAGCCACAAGGGCGGAGACTTAAACCTTGACACGGCTATTAATAGGACGTGCTGGAGGGATAGATTCATCACCCAAAGACTCCCTATGCTGTGGAATAAAATCCCGGTATATGTGAGGCAGAGCACCTCGCTGGCCTTGTTCAAGAGAAATCTTGACCAATGGATGGGAGATCGCAGATATACCCCAGGGATTACCTCAGTGTCACTGCTCAACAGAGGCACAGCAAAATAATGGGTATAGTTCCCCATACTAAAGGGGTGGCGTAAGCCACAAAACTATGGGCTAGGCTTGTAAATGCCCTCGGGCAGATAGCCTAGTATGAACCTATGAACCTATGAACCTATAAATAGGAGAATATGTTGAATCAATTTGTGAAATATGTCTTTGCAAGAGAAAGTGACTGAGAGACACTGGAATTTTGTTGATTTTTGTTAAACTTGTGGGGAGACTGTAAAGCATATTCCCACTTTGTGTCATTGATGTTTAGAAGTACACTAAAGCAGAGAAAAAAAGAAGTATAAGTAAAACAATTTTTAAACACCTTTATTAAATTGTCACTCAAGGCATAACCTAACATACTACATTAACAGGAGTGAAAACAAACCATATTAACATTTTCTTCATTTTTATATATTACATATCTTTCTTTCACTGCACTGTAAATATCACCAGTACAACATTTCATAAATTGCTAAATTCCTGCCTTCATTTAAACCTCACTCTTCTTCCTCCTCCTCTTGAATATTATTTTGCTTATATTGTTCTCTCAATTTCCCATCCATTATTTCTATGTAATTTGCTCCTTTCCTCAAAAGATTCCTCTTCCAGTTCTATTATCTATTTTAAAATATTCAATATTTCAAATACAGTCGATTTAGACTTTGATTTCTATTTTCTGTTAATTCCTTTTTTTTAACAGCCGACAGAATTAAACTTAAAATGCCTTACTATGTCTAGGGAATTTAGATCCTGTGTCCCAGCTCAAAAGAATAATTTCCTTAGCTAGAACCATTTGCTCATGCAATATTTCTGACACAGTACTCCCAAAACATGTTCAAAGTGTTTCTTCTTTCTCTCCTATCACACCTCCAACATCCACTATCTACCTCAGGAAAAATTCCTTGAAGTTTGCTTGAGGTATAAAATACCTATACAAATACTTCCAAGCAAAGATCCTAAACCTTCTGGATTTTGTTAAATACTTTGGGGCCATGCATATATCCTGCCATTGTTCTCTTGTAAATTCCTTTTCCAGTCTGTCTACTCAATCTTTTCTAACTTCTTCTGATTGATTCTTTATTTATCATTTAATAATGTATATGGCCTACTAATTATCCATGTTCAACAGCAGCTTTTGTTTTAGATTCAACTTAGAAACTCTACCAGAGCAGGTCTTTCACTTATGATTCCCCACCCCTTTCTCTTTGCCTGCACTTTGATATCAATACCTGGTGTAGAAGGCAGTCTCTAACCTGCAGTCCAAACATCTTCTTGACAAGATTTCACTCTGTTACTATTTTCTCTCTAGTTATTTGCTCCCAATACTTTGGTTCCATCACCAGTTTTCTACAGTAAATTCCAGCTACCTCTTGTCTATTTTCTTTACCCCTACTTGCAATCATCCTTATTGGCAAAATCTTCTTTCTGTGTTTTCATGTTGGATTAGTTCTTAAAATCCTTTCTGCTACTTTATGAATATAATATGTTGCATGGTTGTTGTTATTCTCCTTAAGGATCTGCATCCAAAACCCCACTGCATCTTTATTTCTTGAAATTCCTCCTGCTTCATCTTCATTTCTTTACATTTTGAATTATAGACTGTGGCTTGTCTTATGTAAATGAGCCTTAACAGTGTAGTTCTAATGTATCCCTTTAAATCAAGTAATCCTAAACCACCTTGCTTTGTCTGAAGGATCAACTTATCCTACTTAACTCTTGCCCTCTTTCCCTCCCACATAAATTCCTTCATCTCTTTGTTAAATATTGTCTACAACCTCTCCTCTGGTTGATAAAAATATACCTGACTTTTAGGTAAAACTAAAAGGACTAAAACATTTTCAATGCTTGTATCTTACTATCCATATCCATAAACAAAAGCTTTCAATTTCTCAGATTTTGTATTATCTTTTCTTTAGTCTCTTCCCACATATCCTTAGCTGCCATAACATAAGCCTATTTAATTGTTTTATCTTCATTAATTTTTACATCCCAAAAAGATTTTAAACTGTTCCAAAATGTAGAACAGCACCGAGATATTTTTTTCTGTACTTATCACATACAAATTAATATCATATGCAAATACAGCCAACTTTTCTTGATTACCATACTGATGATATCCTTGCATTTTGGAGTCCCTTATTTTCTTTTCCAGTGGCTCTAAATATGAAGTAAATAAAAGGGAAACATAACATCCCTGCCTGGTTCCTCTGTTTAAACAAAGGTTGTCAGAGAGGAACTCTCACACTTTGATTTTTGCCTCTGATCCTTCATAAATCCTCCTGGTTAGCCTTATTATTGCATCAGAGTGCAAATGCTTCTACTGTACTACTCATAAAATCTCAGCTTACTCTTTTGAATGCTTTTTCTGCATCAAGACCTACTGACAACAGCAGTATTTACTTTCATGCTGCTTCCCTCTGGATCATCATTGTTCTGTTAATATTGTCAAATATTTGCCTCTCCTCCAGAAAATCACTTTGATCTATATCTATCAATTTTGCCAGCAACTTTGCCATTTCTTTAGCTAATACAGACATAAAGACTTTGTAATCATGGTTTAAAATTTAACTTTGTCTATATGAAGCTGCCTTTTATGGGCCTCTACCATCGTTATATAATACAGCTGTCTTAGCTTTCTTCAAAGATGTTGGTGCTTCCCTTCCTTTTAAAATACTGTTAAATAAAATCTTCCAGATCTGTGACTTTCTTCCCTGCTAATTTCTAAACTTCCATAGGAGTAACATTTGTTATTGGAAACTTTCCTGAAGATTGATTATAACTCACCATTTTCATCTCATCTCCTCCTATCTTAACTGTTAGTTATTGAGCCTTGTTTACTTCTAACCTTGGCATAGTTAAGCCTTCCATAAATATTTCCATTTGTGCTCTTTCTTTATTTCTACATTTTTCTGCTTTATACATATGTTCATAAAATTATCAAAATATCTCTAATACTTTTACAGGATCTCTGGTTGCTTTTCTTGTTAGAGGCTTCATAAGTTTGGTGACAACCTTTTCGCCTTTTTGTTGCCTAAGTCGTTGTTATAAAAGTTTTTGTGATCTGGGGTTTTTAATCCAAAAATTCTTATTTAACAGCAGTCTTTCTAAACTCATACATAGTATTTAAAATACTCCCTTATTTTCTCTTTAGAATTCTGCATTTGTGCCTCTTCTTCTTGTGTCAGATTCCATTTTTCTGTAATACTTTAATCTTTATCAGCTCCTCTAAATAATGCCTATTACTTTTCAACCTTCGTCAGCCCCTCAAATGAATTCCTATTACTTAATATCTCTTACTGTTTTGTTTCTACTGTACTTTTAAACTCTACTTTCATTTACTTCCACTCACTAGCTATAACCTCTGAAGATATGTCAGTCTTTCCTAATAACTCTCAAACAATTTGCAATACCCATTCCTTAAATTCCCCTCTTTTTAATGGGTAGGTGAGAAAGTGGCAGTGTCTCATTTTTACTTTATTACCCTGCAATTTTATCTGGGTTTATAAGGGTGCATGATCTGGAATAATTAGTGGATGTGTGTCAAAGCTTTCAATCAAATGTACATATTCCTGTGAAATCTAGTTACTATTTAGTATATCCCAATTATTGTACCTTGGGGAATATTATGTAAATTCTGAGTTTCTAATACTGAATTCACATCTTCCATAGGAAATATTTTACTAAATTTCTTCAGAAATCTACCCTCTTTTGTTATATTTTCTCTTCTAGATCCCCCAGTACATTCTCATTGTTGCAAATCAAATTCTACTCCCCATCTATAAGTAATACTCCCTGCTGAAAGCCGATTATTTCTCCAAAAGTTTTTATAAGCTCCATATTAGCAGCTTTAGGTGGAATATAAATACATACTTGAGTAATACTCCTCCCTTGCCAGTAGTCCTTTATTACCACACATCTATTATTATTGTCTTTTTACCTCTTTTCTCAATATGTGAGCCCCTCTAGCAATTGGTATAATTACTCCCCATTCCATTTGTCCCTGACATTCTGATGAATATCCATCCTGAAGTAATTTATTTGTTAAATTCACATGCCATTTCTTTCCAAATGTGTCTCCCGTATCATTCATGCATGCAAGCTGCATTTCTTTATATAATTTAATACTCTTTTCTTTTTTCTATACCTGCAAGGCCATTTATGTTATAAGGTAACATGGATAGCTTAGCCATTATGATAAGCTGTTGTTCCTGCCTATTATACATGTTGTTTCTTGAATGTGTATTTGCAATGTTTGCATTAGATGCACACACTGATGTTTGGCTGGCTGATCTTTTATAGAGTTGTTTCTTCCCATCTCCATCTGAACCCGTGTCACATTTTCAAGATTGTTTTTAATGAAAGCTCTCCAAAAAAAGAAAAAAAAATGCATTTTCAAAATACCTCGTCTCCTATTAACTTAGAACAAACACACTTAGCTATGTACATTTTTAAAAAAAATCAAGTTTAACCCCCCCCCAAGATAGAGATAGGAAACATTGCCCCAAACTGACAGGTGCAATCACAGCTATTACCTAACCAAACATTAAGATCACCCATGCTAAAGCACATGCTACAGCCTTTGTTCACACTATTGCTATCTGCTCTTTTCTTATCTCTATTCCCCATTTAGATGTGAAAAACAGCTTGTTTGTTTTAGAACACTTTACACTTTAGCTTTAAGGTAAATTGTTCTGGCTATTGTTTAAATAAAACTAAATTGTACATTGCTCTATTAAATGCATTAGAGTATGAAAGCTGTGACCTCTTATTCACTTCTCATAATTTCAAACTTTATTTTTCACTGAACTGCTTGCCATTTTCACTTTAAAGTTTGTATTTCCCTAAGCAAGGAATGTTCACAACTCTCATTCCTTGCTCCTGGAGACAGGTCACCTCCATATAAAAGCAGTCAGCAGTAAATCTTCGTAACTTTCACCCAGAATAGAATGTACAATTGCCTTAGCCACAGACTTCTCAACTCTCACTGAACATTTTCTAATGGAAAAAAAACAAGCTAATATATTTGCAGATGTAAGGTGGATGGCATTTTCATAGCTTTCATAATTCTGTCTTACTTTTCAAGCCTACTTGCTTACAAAAACACTTGTTTATAGCACAAGTCAAGGGCAATAATCTAGACATTCGGCTTTGTAAAAATAAAAAAAAATCTTAATTTTACATATAATCAGTGCAACATTGCCCCCAATCCCATCGTAAGTAAAACCATTTTTGTTCTTATTAGTATTTGTATAAAACATTTCATGTTATATAATCTGCATGTTATATTGTAAGGCAGTTTTGAATGGGGTACTGTTAGGGGAAGGGGTATTTTCAATGACTGTTGGCTATGTTAAATATATTAAAGTAAACAAATGCTTTTTAGTTGTAAGAACTATAGGCTTTACAAGATAAAGGCTGTACAGAAGCAAGTTTAAGTTAATGTAATGAAGTGATCTTGGGCTGCTGGGGTGGGGTGTAAAAGTGTACTGATTATATTATATTATTATATGTACAATTAAGATAATTTAAAACCAAAATCAAAACACTGGCAGCTCAAAAAATGAACTGGAAAAATGGCTTTATCGTAAAACATATTTTAATCAATGCTTTTGTCAAATAGACTTCTTCAGAAAAACAAATACATCTCACAAATCTTCACATATAAATACTACCCTAAGAAATAACTGCAAGTAATAATTCAATTAAACTAAACAATTAAAACTCTTAATACAATGAACTAATTTAAAATATAGTGTTTGATACTGTACTTGTGTATCACAATATTAATAAATATTTATACATATATTATAAATATTAAATAGTCAATTTCCTATGCAGTGAAAAAAAATATTAACAACATAATTCAAGCCAGCGGTACTATCAGCTGCAAACTTAATTTGCCATTCAGACTCCTTTCTCTCAACCCTGCTTTTAAGGTTACCACCTCTCAAGTACTGTCTAACATGATCTAAGATAGTAAAAGTAAATATCCTATAAGAAGCACATAACACAAAATATGTATAGAGCATTATTTGCATCCTTTGTTTTCAATGAATAATAATGCTCTTTAAAATTCTCTACCTGAGACCTCTGGTAGTCACACCTACATAAAAAGCTGGACAGCCAGAATACAAATCTATATAAAAAATGTTAGTAGTACCACAAGAAAATCTACCTAGAATACTAATAATATAGGGTACGTGGTCCAATGTAAGATATGGCCCCTCATAAATATACCTACAGACACTGCAACTGTTACACTTAAAAGTTCCTTTAGACTTAGACGTAATCGGTGGGGAAGCATAGGTGTCATGTATCTCCAACATGTTTTTAATGGTACCATGTTTCTTGTAAACAAAATAAGGTGTCCCACCCAAAACGTGAAATAAATCACTATTCCCTTCAATAACCTTCCAGTTGATTTGTATAACAGACTTAATCATTCTGCTATCAACAGTCATATCTATACAGCATCTGGGTACCAAACTGGCATGATCACGCTCATTATTTAAAATCTTGTTACCCCTGAAGTCTTCCAAAAGTATAGGCGGGAAATCTATACTATGTCTTCTAATGATTTCCTAAGCTGCTTTTTGGAATAGATCTAAAAAGTACCCGATATCAAGAAACAACTTTGTAATAAAACAAAGTAAAAATGCAGGGTAATGAAGTAAAAAGGAGACACTGGCACTTCCCTACCTAGTGAAAATTATTCAAGGGTTGTTAGGGAATATAGAAATTTCTTCATAAATTATAGCTAGTTAGTGGGATAAAATGAAAGTGGAGTTTAAGAACAGAGTAGAAATAAAAGAAAACAAATATGGTTATGAAGTAACAGGAGTTATTTAGAGGGCCTGACAAAGGTTAAAGTATTGCAGAAAAAAAAGAGAATCTCACAGTACAAGAAGACATGCAGTTGCACAGTGTTAAAGAGAAAAATAAGAAGTATCTGGATAGTATGCATGAGTTTAGGAAGATTGCTAATAAAAACACCTGATCTTATGTCATTGCCTTCATTCGCTCTTCAACCTGAGGGTTTTGGATCTGAACATAGTATCCAACTTGGCTGTATACCAAAGCTGTAGGCTCCAACATCTGAGCTCCTCTCCTACCCAAGATGCTCCTTTCTCCAAATCCCTCATATCTTATTTGCAGCATTTGCTAAACATCGGGTTCTTGACACTCTGAGCTCCTCAAGGAATTATTTTATCAGTGAGTGACATTCTGCTAATTTTTTTTAAAGTTATTTGTTAGTGTTGTTCTTTCTTAGTCTCTCTTATCATATCTATCTCCATTCCTTGTCAGGGAAAGAGTTACTTTTTGTGGTCTCTTTCCTCCCTTTCCCTACCCCTTCCCTTCTGGCTCTTTAGCTAGATATATTAAACCTTTATATCTCTATATCTGTATATCTACTATATACTCATATATGTATATGTATATATATATATATATATATATATATATATATATATATATATATATATATATATATATATATATATTTCCTATGTTTACAAAAAAAAGTAGATTTCTTTCTCTAGTGTCATGTACTTAGTTTTATTAGGTCCAATTGCTTGGTGTTTGTTGTACTCCTGTGTTCTGTTGCTGTTGTTTGTTAAGCTCATGGACGATTCTAAGCCCGCTGGGTTTGAAAAGTGCATCATTTCTGGGCACACAATCCCACTTTCAGATGCACATGTTGAGTGTGTCATTTGTTTAGGGTCAGCTCATCTTAATTCTGCATGTTCTATCTGTGTCAGTTTCAATCAGCAGGCACTCAATGACCGCTGTAACAAACTCATTTTGAAGGGACTTCTTCCAAGTTCCTCCTCTTCAGCCACCCCTTCCACTAAAGGGGCTCCACCCCTCACCAAGAAGCACAAAGATAGGAAGAGAGTCCCCTGCATACCTCGCCAATCCAGAGATCCTCCTGCCAAAATCCCAAGGCCCTCTGAGCTGACTGCTTCAGCTCTGATAGTCATTCTAGCCTCCCCTCCTCTCCGGAGCTGTAGTTTCTCTCCCAAGTCTGTGTCTTTGAGACTTAAGTCTCCTCTCCTGCAGCAGCCTAGGCCCTCTTCCAGGCCTGCTTTGGTGGCTTCTTCTGTTAGCTCCTCCCATAGCTATTCTGAAGTCGAGGTGGACAGTATGATGGTAAATTTTCTCAAGGCACAAATTCAGCTGAGAGGATCCTGCCTGCTTCGTCCCCTTCTAGATCCATGAGCAAGATCCTTGCCTTCACTCTTATTGCTCCTTCTCTGATCCATCCCCAAATTTCTGAGTTATCTGGTCCAAGACTTCCTGGAGCAGAGATGTCAGAGCTGACAGGTATGGGTACCATGACCCTGATGGTCTCCCTGTCTCAGCTGCCTCCAACAGTTTTGGAGCCTTGTGATTCTCGGATCAGTAGCTTTGGTGTCTGCTCCAAAGAGTTGACATCAGCTACAAACGTTTTGGAGCTGTCTCTTTCGTTCAGGGCTTTGGTGTTTAACAGCTCAGCTCCAACTCCCCACTCAGATCCGGGGGCAGTTGGGACTCGTAGAGCTTGCCTGTTGATAGCTTTGGCTCTGGCAGGGGCTTTTGAGGTGGTGGAGAAGGTTCTCTCTGCAACAAGAAGAGCCTTGACTCTGCCTCTTTCAGACTCTGATCCCTCCCCAGCTGCATTTGTGCCTGAGACATCTACTCTGTCCCCTCTGGGACAGCCTACCCAGAAAGACTTCCAGCCTACTTCCCATTTGGAACCTCAAGAGTCTTCTGATACCTCTCTGGAACACCCCACCAAGGAGGTTCCTTGGAAGCACATGTGTAAAAGGAGACACCTGGATTCCCCTTTGGAATCCCTCACAGAGGACACTGATCTTGATGAAGGAGAAGGGTAGAAGGGTCTCCTAGATCTCCACCCAAGGATATCTCTTTTGGAGACATCATGGAAATCCTATACCAAACGGGTGGTTGGTCTTCCAAAAGTCCTAATCCACAGGAATTGGTGTTTCTGGAAGCATTTTGGTCGGGTCCATGTACTTCTTGGGTGTCCCGCCCGTGAACCCACTTATTGACCTTGCATCTCACAGGGTGTGGAAGGAACTGTCACAATGGAACCTATCCTCAAGCGGCCTGATAAGATTCTTTGTGCCCCTCCTGATTGACTGCACTGGATTAAAGGGATTCCCATCGATACCATGGTGATTGCAGCTGCCACCAAAAAGGAGTTATCCCAGCAGAACTCCACTGTCCATTTTCCTAACAGGGAGTTTAGGGTTTTGAACAGATTTGGAAAATGAGTTTATGCTTCAGCAATCTTTGCATTGCGAGCACTGAACTACCTGTCACAGATAACCAGGCTAAAGAGGGACTTGGTTAAGGAACTCTCTAGTTCTGTCCCAGGTCCATGTCTTTTGAGGAATAGAAATCCTGTTTCTTAAGAATGGCCACCCTCCTGTCTATTTGCAACATGTCCATGAGGTTAATCTCTCATGCAGCAGGGGGTGCCTTATGGGCAGCCAAATCAGGCATTGCTGTCAGACACCATGCCTGGATGCGGCTGTGTGATTTTTTTGGAACCATGTAAGGCATCTTTTGTCAATGCTCCCTTCATTGAATTGACCCTTTTTGGTCCGATGGGTAAAGACACAATCTCCCAAACTGATGAGCATGGAAAGACCTTGTCTACCATCGGGATATGCTTCTCTGGCCCACAGTGGACCTTTTCCAGGGAACAGCATGGAGGTAAGAAGTTGGGGTTCTGTAACTCGCAGGGTCCTTGCCAGGATTCACAAGAGGACCTTTCTCCCAGAGGCAGAGGAGAGGGGGGACACGGTTATAATAGCAGATGCCACCCTCATGGCAGAGGGGTCTGATGAATCAAAGGTCTCAAGATTCTCTCCTGGACAGACCCAATCAGCAGTCCTGAAGGATTGCCTGACTGCTGTACTCTGTAGGCAGTTGGGGAACATTTGTCTCTACAGCCAACAGCCTGGGAAGCCATCACAAAAGATTGTTAGATGTTACAGATTATATCCAGTGACTGTTCTATACCCTTTCTCCAAAAGTCTTCTTCAAGAAAGATCCTCCCTGATGTCCCACATATTCAACAGGAGGCAGCAGCATCAAAGTTTGCAAAGCTGCTCTCAAAAAGAGTCATTCGAAGTGTCCCCAGACTAGATCGGATCCAGTCTTTACTCAAGATTGTTTTTAGTGCCCAAAAAGATGGGGGAGATCAGACCCATTCTGGATCTTACATCCCTAAACAAGTCAGTTGCCAATTCAAAGTTCCAAATGGTCATGTTATAGTCCATTCTGCCCTTCCTGCAGAAGGATGATTGAATGAGCTTTACAGACCTTCAGGATATGTACTATCACATCAAGATGAACAGATGCACCAGAAGGTTTTCTGCATCAGGCTGAGAGCCAGTCATTACCAATTCTGAGCACTGCCGTTTGGTTTCACCACAGCCCCCAGAGTGTTACCAAATGCATGACAGTGGTAGCAGCTCTCCTGAGATTGCAAGGATTTGAGATGTTTCCTTACATAGATGATTGGCTCCTAACTGCTCCCATCAGACATTGACTCCTTCAAGTCAGAGAATACCTATGTCAGCTAGCCTCAACCTTGGGCATCTCTATCAATCTAAACAATCCCATCTTCTTCTCGTTCAGGTCATAGACTTTGTCAAAGCTCGTTTGGACACCACGTGGTCTCTAGGCCTTCTTACTCTGGACAGGATCTCCAGTCTGAGATCTCATGTCAGACAGATTATGGACACTCCTTCCACCAAGCCAGTCTTGTCCTTTGGGCCTTGGGGTCTATGGCTGCAATAGTCACTCTGGTACCCTTAGCCTGCCTTCACATGAGAGTGCGTCAATGGAACTTAGCTGTGCAATGATCCCATATGCGCTACCCTTTGAACTACCGAATCAAGATCTCATGAGCAAGCAAATGGTCTTTTATCTGGGGGATACAATCTTCTCCAGGGCTGGCCTTTCTTCCTTATTTCCTCCCCCCTTGGCAACTGTGACCATGGACACTTCCCAACTTGGGTGGAGGCATTATCTGGAACAGACAATTCAAGGCATGTGGTCCCCGCTAGTGACCAATTTGCATATAATTGTTCTAGAGATGAGAGCGGTGCTTCGCGTATTGCAAGTCCTCCACTCCCCTCTTCCCACTGGATCTATTGCTAGTCAGATAGACAACATGTCAGTGGTCTGGTACATCAACAAGCAAGGAGGACACAGATCTTATCTCTTGTGTGGAGAGGCCACAGGGACAGTCACCGAGAGATGCTCTAATCCATTCTTGTCCCCCCCCCCATCTAATCTATGCCTTCCCTCCATTTCTGCTCATTCCCAAATTTCTACAGAAACACAGAGGTTGAAGTGCCAAGTCATCCTCAGTGCCCCTTTTTGGTTCTGTCAAGTGTGGTTCCCCTTCCTTTGGTCTCACTTGGTCTGTCCACCTTGGACTCTGCAGGTCTAGCCAGATCTCTTGTTCCACCCCTTGTGGCACTCCCATCCAGATCTCCCAAACTTAAAACTAACTGCTTGGTTTCTCCACTTCTAGTGATGGCTAGAACTCCCAGGTATGCCTTCCCAGTTAGAAAAAATTTGATTGTGGCACACAAACCATCCACTAGGAAGCTATATAACCGTCAGTGGAAGAGGTTCTCTATCTGGACTCATCAGAACAATTTAGACCCCTTTTCTGCACCAGTTTTTGGCCTTCCTGGCTTACCTCTTTAATAACAGTGCAAGCTTTTCTACAGTGAAGGTGCAACTTGCCACTATTTCCAATTTTCATGTTGTTTGTGTCTTTCGGCTTTTTCCCGGTTAGGCGTCACCACAGTGGAACTCTGGTTCGCTAATGATTGGCAGTTGATTTTTATGTACCGGCTTGCCAGGCCTGATGCACAACCTTCAATGAAGGTACATCCATTCATGCATGTCTCCATGCAGAAGACGCTCTAGCTGAGAACTGAACCGGACAGCGTCTTACTGTGAGGCGACAACGCTACCGCAGCACCAATTTTCATGTAGGGGAGAATTCTTTCTCCCTAGCTTCATCTAAACTATGCAAGGCCTTCTTGAAGGGTACCTTTCTCCTACACCTTCCTATTAAGGATCCTGCCCTTCCTTGGGACCTCACCTTAGTTCTCAAGGCTTTAGTCTCACCCCCTTTGAACCTCCAGCAAAAGTAGACTTGAAGTTTCTGACTTGGAAAACCATTTTCTTGATGGCTATTACTTCCTCTAGAGGCTATCTGAGTTACAGGCTTTGACTTGCAAACCTCCATATATAATTTTTCACAAGTACAGAGTTACTTTACATACTAATCCCTTCTTTTTGCCCTAGGTCACTTCCGAGGCTAGCTTAAACCAAGTCATTAATCTTCCAGTTTTCTTTCCAAACTTTCAAAACAAGGGAGAGTACCTTCTTCATACATTGGATGTGCATAGACAACTATGCCTCTGTTCGGATTGAACCACAATATTCAGGAAATTTGGCCAACTTTTCATATCCTTTTCTAAGTCCAGATTAGGTAAACCGGTTTTCAAGGTTATGCTAGCCCATTGGATTACTAGTTGTATCAAACTTGCTTATTCTTCTAAGGGCATTTCCTTACCTAGTAGTATTAAAGCCCATTCTACTAGATCTGTTTCTATTTCTTCAGCTTTCTGGTCTAAACTTCCCATTGATGAAATTTGTGCAGCTGCTACTTGGTCTAACCATCTCCATTTCCTATTACAAACTGGAGATTATTTCCAGGACCAGGGTGTGTTATGGTTCCACTGTGCTCCGGAATATCCTTCCTTGTGGGCCTCCCAAGTTCTTTTATTAGTTGGGGACTCTGTCCCACAGGTTAAAGAGCAAATGAAGGCAACAACATCAGATAAAGAAGTTATGTACTTACCATAACATTCCATTTGTGTTTTTGCTTCTTATTTGCTCTTCAACCTTCCCTCCCTCCATCCCCCTGCCTTTTGAAGGACCTACAGAAATTGTTTGGACAGATACTTCTGTTTCCCTTTGAGCTCATGAACTATCCTATCTTGGCTGATTCCTTTATTCTAAGTAATTTCCTCTTGTTTATTGGTATTATGATTATGTGATGTACTAGACTACAGCAAACAAAATCTGAGGGATTTGGAGAAGAGGAGCATCATGATAAGGGAGGAGCTCAGATATTGGAGCCTACAGCTTTGGTATATGGCCGAGTTGGATACAATACTCAGATCCGAAACCCGCAGATTGAAGAACAAATGAGAGGCAACAACACAGATGAAATGTTATGGTGAGTACATCGCTTCTTTTTTTTTTTTTTTAGTAATAAATCCACACCACAAAAATATTTAGCATAATGACTTATGCAACAGAAAATGAAAAAGGTTATTACCAAATTTAGGGACCCCTATAACAAAATAAATAGATAAATACCTAGAAATCATGTTATTTTATAAATTTTATGAACATTTGTATAAAGCAGAATAATGTAAAAATCAAGAAAAAAGCAAAAATGGAAATACTTATGGAAGACATAAGTATGCCAGGGTAAAAGGCATATCAGGCTCAACATTTAACAATTAAAATTGGAGGAGTTGAGATAACAATAGTGAAGTATAATCAATCTGAAGGAAAGTCTCCAGGAATAGATTATATTCCTGTAGAAGACTGGAAACTATGAGGAAGCAAAGTGATAAAGATCTGGAAAGCTTTAACAATATTTCGAAAGAAAGGGAAGCACCAGCATCCTGGAAGAAAGATGTGGTGGTTGTAATGGTAAAAACCCATCAGACCCAGCTTCATGTAGGCTCATTTCAATTTTTTTTGAACAAGAAACATCTTTATTAAATTATCACATCTGACTTAGGCAATCTTACATTTATATGAATGAAAATAAACCATACTGAAACAATTTCAGTTACAAACATACATTACAAACCATGCCAACACAATTGTAGCTGTAAACATTATACATCACTTAAAATACATCCAGTTATTGTCAGTCAAACATTACATATTTCATTCAAATTCTGCCTTTTACACCTCATTCCTCTTGTGTATGTATTAATCCTACAATTCCCATTTTTTGTAATTTGCTACTACCTTTTCTAAATATCCCAATTCCAGTTGTTTTATCTCTGTTACTTTCTTTGCTGCTTCTAGTAATGTTGGTTTAGACTTTGATTTCCATTTTCTAATAATTGCTTTTTTTGCCAGCCACCATAATTACAGTCAGCAAGGCCTTACTATTTCTAAGCAATTAAGATTCTGTATCATAGCTCAAAAAAATAATTTTCTTAGTTACGCCAATTTGCTCACCCAGTATCTCTGACAGAGCAGTCTGCAGGGAATTGTTAAAATCTGCTAAGTCATTACACTCCCAGAAAATATGTTTCCAGTTACCTCTTAATGCCCCACATCACACCTCCAACATTTACTGTCTAGCTGAGGAGAAATTCTATGAAGTCTGCTAGGGTAGAAAAATACCCATGTAAGGACTTCCATGCAAAGATCTGAAATCTTCTAGATTTTGTTGCATATTTGGGAGACATATGTATATTCCCCCATTGTTTCTTTGTGAATTGCCTATCTAATCTCTTTTCTCAAGCCCTTCTAACTTCCTCTGTTTGATTCTTATAGTTATCATGCAATATTTTATACGGTGAACTAATTATTTCTTTCTTAAACACAACTTCTGTTCTAGATGCTATTAAAAACTCTTACCAGTGCTGGTCTTTTGTTTAGGACCCCATGTTTCTTTCCTTTTGCCTATACTCTGATATCAATCTTTGACATGGAAGGTGATCTCTATCCTGCAGTCCAAATAAGTTTTTGTCATTTTCCCATTCTTTTACCTTTTCCTCGCTAGTTATTTGCTCCCAATACCTTGGTTCCTTTGCCAGTTTTCTCCAATAAATTCTAGCCCTCTCTTGATTATTGTCTGTAACCCTAATTGCAGTCAGCCCTATCAGCAGAATCTCCTTTCTCCATTCCCATGTTGGCTTAGTTCTTAGAATATTTTCTGCTACTTTATGAATATAATATTCTGTATGATTATTGTTCTTCTCCTTAAAGGTCTGCATACAAAATCCCAGTCTCTCTTTGTTTATTGAGCTTCTTCCATGTTTCATAATCATCTCTTTCCACTTTGAATTATTGTTTTCTGCTTGTGCTATATATATATATATATATATATATATATAGGAGCCTTAACTGTGTTGCTCAAAATACCCCTTCAAATTGGGTAATCTCGGGCCGCTTTGTTTTATTGGAAGGAAAAGCGTATCCCACTTGACTCTTGCTGTCTTCCCCTCCCATATAAATTTCTTTATCTCTTTATTAATTGATCTCCAGAACTTCCCTCTGGTTGATAAAAAAATGCTTGACCTGTATATAAGACTAAAGGGACTAAAAACATTTTAACTGCTTATATCTTGCTATCGATATCCATATAACAGCACTTCCATTTTCTTAGTTTTTGTATTATCTTTTGTTTAGTCTCTTCCCACATACCCTTAGTTGCCACTCCACAATTATTTTTAATCCAAATTCCTAAATACTTAATTTTATCAAGTCCCCATAAATATAGCTATTGCTAAACCAATTTATGTGTGGGTACATAATTTACCTCTATTGTCTTTGTTTAGCTTAATTAATTTTGTATCCTGAAAAGATTTGAAACTGTCTGAAAATGCTCCACAATACTGTAATGTCTCTTTCTGGTTTTGGCAGGTATGAAATAATATTATCTGCAAGCAGAGCCAGCTTTTCCTGACTACCATACCAATTATATCCTTGAAGTTCTGAGTCCCTTATTTTCTTTGCCATTGGTTCTAAATATAATGCAAATAACAAAGGGGGGAGAGAGGACATCCCTGCTTGGTTCCTCTGCTCAAGCAGAAATTATCAGAGAGGACTCCACCCACATTCATTTTCACCTCCAATCCCTTATATATCCCCCTAATAAACCTTATAATTGTATCAGGGAATGCAAATACTTCCATTGCTTTGCTCATAAAGTCACAGCTTACTCTGTCAAATGCATTCTCTGCATCAAGACCCATCAGCAGTGGTATTTTCTTACTTTCTGCTTCCCTCTGGATCATCAGTATTCTGTTAATGTTGTCAAATGTTTGTCTCCCCTCCACAAGACCACATTGATCCATATATATCAATTTTGGCATCACTTTTACCATTCTTTTAGGCATTATAGAGATAAACATGTTATAATCATGGTTTAGTATTGAAATGGACCTGTATGAAGCTGGATATGATGGATCTTTACTCTCTTTAGATATTACAGCTACCACCACTTTCTTCCAGGATGTTGGTACTTCTCTTAAAATACTGTTATCCCAAACCTTCCATATATTTATCAGTTTTCTTTCATCCTAGCTTCCAAATTTTCTCAGGAATACTGTCTGTTCCTGAGGATTTTCCTATAGATTGGTTATGCTTCACCATTTTTATCTCATCTCCTCCTATCCTAACTGTTAGTAATTGAGCTTCCTCTCCCTCTAACCTTAGCATATTTAAGTCTTCCATAAACATTTCCATTTGTACATTTTCTTGACTTCCATATTTATCTGCTTTATATAGACTTTGTAGAATTTCCTAAATATTTCTAATACTTCTACAGGATCACTTGTTATCTTCCTTGTTATAGGCTCCCTAAACTTGGTGACAACCCTTTCTACTTTCTGTTGCCTGAGTCATTGTGCTAAAAGATTTTGTGCTCCAGAGTTATTATCAAAAACAGTTGCTTAACAGCAATCTTTCTAAACTCATGCATGTTAGCATTCTTCTTGTTCTGTACTTTAGCATTTGTCAGTCCCTATAAATAGTTATTGTTACTTCTTAATCATATCTTCCTTTCTTTTATTTCCACCCTATTTTTAAACTCCATTTTAATTTATCCCACTTCCTAGCTATATTTTCAGAAGAAATTCCATTCTTCTGTAATAGCTCCTGAATAATTTCCACCACCCATTCCTTAAATTCCTCTCTTTTCAACAGATAGGTGGGAAAGCACCACTGTCTCATTTTTATTTCATTACGCTGTGTTTTTATTTTAGTTATTATTGATGCATGATCTTAAATAATTATTGGGTGTGTATCAAAACCTTCAATTAAATGCACATCTTTTGTGAAATATAAATTCTGTCTAGCCTAGCCCAGTTTTTGTATCTTGGGGAATTATATGTAAACTCACTCTGAACTCCTAGTACGGAATTAATATCTTCCATGTCAAAGATATTTTCATAAATGTCTTTAAACATCTACCCTTCTTTGTTATATTTTCCCTTCTGGGCCCCCGGATGCATCTTCACTGTTGCAAATCAAATCCCAGTCCCTATCTATAGGTAATATTCCTTGCTGAAAAGTAATATTCCTTGCTGAAAACTGATTATTTCTCTCAGCATTTTCTTAAGCACCATTATAGCAGTTTTTAGTGGAATATAAATACATGCCAGTGTAATCCTCCTCCCTTGAAAGTAGCCTCTTAGTACTACAAATCTACCATCATTATCTTTTTTATCCCCTTCTATCACTATTGGAGCTCCTCTTGCAGTTAATATAAGTACTCCTCTCTTCCTTTGCCCCAGGTATTCTGCTGAATAACCATTCTGAAAACCTTTCTTTATCAAGTTCATATGTTCAGCTCTTTCCAAGTTTGTCTCATGTAGCATAGCTATTTGTTCTCTACATTTTCAATATAGTTCACTACTCTTTCTTTTTTGTATTTATCTGTGAGACCATTAATGTTTAAAGATATTACAGAAAGCATCATCTGCTTATAAAATTATTCCCACCTTTTATGTATAACAGCTTTTTTGTTAAATGTCTAGTTCCAGCTTTTGTGTTACATGCATGTACTGTTTGGCAGGTTAATCTTTTATACAGATGTTTCTTGTCATCTCCATTTTTTTCAATAAACATCTTTATTAAATTATCATGTATGACATAGGCAATCTTACATTTATCTAAATAAAAAAAATTGACACCACTTTAGTTGCAAACATTATTCATCACAGACACCACTGAAACAACTGCAGTTGAAAACACTATAGAGCACTTATAATCTATCTAGTCATTGTCAGTTAAGCATTATATGGTTCATTCAAATCCTACCTCTTAAACCTCATTCATTTTCTGCATATATTGTTCTTACAACTCCCATTTTTCCTATGTAGTTTGCTCCTTCCCTTTTCTAGAGATCCCTATTCCAGTTGTTTTATCTCTATTACTAAATTCACTACTTCTAGTAAAGTTGGTCTAGACTTTAATTTCATTTTCTAAGAATTGCTTTTTTGGCAGCCACAATAATTAGACTCAGCAAGGCTTTACTACATCTAAGCAATTCCAATTCTGTATCATAGCTTCAGAAAAATCATTGCCCCAGTCAATCCAATCAACTCACCCAGCATCTCCAACAGACTGGTCCCCAGGGAATCCCCAAAGTCTGCCAGTTCATTACACTCCCAAAAAATATGTTCTCAGTCACCTCTTTCTTGCCCATCACACTTGCAATATTTGCTATCCACCTGAGAAAAAATTCTCTGGAGTCTACTTGTGGTATAAAAATAGCTATGTAAACACTTCCAGGTAAAGATCCTAAATCTTCTAGACTTTGTTGCATATTTGGGGGATATACAGATATCTCCCCATTGTCTCTTTGTGAATTGCTTATCCAGTCTCTCTTCCCAATCCTTTCTAAGCTCCTCTGATTGATTCTTGTAATTATAATGCAGTATATTTTATATGCTCTACTAATTATTCCTTTTTTACTTGTTGTCTCCATTTCACCCCATGGCACATCTTACAGAATGTTTTGTTTTATTGAAAACCCTCAAACAAAAATACAAACACACCCACATTAACCCCCTAAAACCTATTAACATAATAATAACACACAAAACTATGTATGTGCATCTTCATATATTGATTTACCCTCCTAATAGGAGCAACTGTTCCAAACTGACAGCCACCTACACAAATTTGTATCACACAGAAACACAAATTTGTGCCACGGCCAGTGGTCTTCAGAGAATGACAAACATATTTGTATGTTTAACCCTACATCTTAACTAACTGTATGTTGAGTAGGTCCAAGAAAAAATAAACACAAGCGCTTTCGCTCAGGGTAATCCTGAGCTTTTTCAAGTGAGTACAAAAGCATTTGCTGAAGCCAAACCTTTTTATATAACCATGAGTAACACATTAATTGAAAACAAGTGTTGTCAATCAGTTGTTAGATTCCTTAAAAGGGCTTTGCATTAATTAAAACATGAGATAAAAAACTTATATTGTTAAAAAATATATATATATTTAACAGCTGGATTATGTATATATAATTACAAAACATTAAAAACGCTGTTTCAAATATAATAGAATCAAAAATAAAAATAGTTTAAAATACTGCTATTGGAAACGTTGGAAATCCATAAGTTTTGATGAACCTGGGAGATAAAATTCTGTTAGAAGTGTGAGGGAGCATTTTATTTAATGTTGGTTTGTAATAGCAGTCTTCGTTCTTTTTCATAGTTCACATCAAAAAAGGCACCCTAGGACCAAGTGTCAGGTTGTCAAACCAAAGAAAAAAAGAGTGTGGGAGTTAGGGAAAAGGAAACTAGTGAATCTTGGGTCCCTAAGTCATGTGTTCTGATAAAATGCTCAAGTGCCAAGTGGTAGTGAAAGAAGGGCATAGTGTTTGTAAACATGGGACAACAAAACTAATCAGTTAGGATGGAATAACTATAATCGTGCCCTTCTAAGCTTTAATACGGGTTTAATGCAAATAGTTCCATTCAATCCAGGTGGTCTCCCTGCGTCTAGCCTTAATTGCCATACTAGCTCACGGTACTTGAGGGTGGATTCCCAGTCACCACCCCTGAGATCCAGTTCCACTTGTTCTAAAACAAAGAATTTGATGATACTACCCGGGCAAAGAAGGGAATGCTTAAAAAAAGCATTAGTTTCTTTCTGTTTAGCCATGTCATATAAGTGTTCGTAGATCCGTCTCCTGAATTCTCTTTCAGTCTTCCCCACGTAGAAACTCGAACACGTGGTACAAATACCCAGGTATACCACCCCTTTGCTTCCACAAGAGTAGGAACCAGTTGGTTTTGTCCTAAACCTCCTGGATGGAATGTACACGGATTCAACATTCATTAAAGCATGGCATTGACTACAAGAGCCACATTTGTAAGTGCCCTTCTTAGATTGTTTCACCTTCTTTTTGTTATCTGGTTTCCTTTCAAAAATTTCTTTGAAGTTAATGCCTCTTTTTCTAAGTAAACTAGGTCTGGGGGGTAAAAGGTCCTTGAAATCTTCATAAAGGGCTAGAACCGGCCAGTCTGACAGTTTCCTCCATTTCTTTGAAACTAGATGAATAGGTGTATATAAAACTGTTTGTAGGGTGGTTGGATACTCTGGAAGTTGATGGGATTGCCAACTCTGGTCCTTTTCCCAAAATAGGTGTGTATAAGGTTTTCCTCAATACTTTGATCTCATCAACTAAACCCATAAACATTTCTAGGGGATATCCTCTTTCCAGGAATAAGACTCGCAAGGTTTTAACTTCAAACTCAAAGTCCTCATCAGTGCTACAGATTCTACTCGCTCTTATGAGTTGCCCTTTGATGATTCCCCTTTTCTGATATAAGGGATGTGCACTATCAAAGTGTAACAATGAGTTAGAAAAGGTGGGTTTGTGGTATAATTTAGAATGGAAAGTATTCTGGTTGAAATCCTTGAACAAGGTAATGTCCAAGTAATGGAGCTCCTGAGGGCTAGCAGTGTATGTGAATTGTAGAAAACCAGTCGAGGTGTTGATGTATTGGAAGAATTCTTTGAACTCACATTCTGAGCCTCCCCAGAGGATGCAAATGTCGTCCAGGTAGCGTCTGTAAAAAAGGATGTGTTGCTGCCAGGGGGGTATCAAGACAAACGTGTGTTCACATTTATGCAACACCACGTTAGCATAAAATGAGGCACAATATTTTTCTAACATACCTACTCCACTATTTTTCCACAACATGAAAGTAGACTTAAGGGTCTGTATGACTCTGGGTTTGTCCTACTCCCCTTTCCCTTAAAAACAGGTTTAATAAGCTCATGTCTCCAATCTTGAGGAATCTCCCCATATTCATATGACCTAGTGAATAATAGATATAATGGTAGTGTAAGTTCTTGCTGAAGTGTTCTCAGGTCATTGCTACTAATTCTGTCTCCTCCCTGCGCTGTTTGGCTCCAGTTTGTGCAGTTCCTTTTCAATATAATCTAATGTGATTCTAATATCTGGGGTTACCTGGATGTCACTAGGACAACTTACCACCCCTTTTGTGGAGCCAAACTGTTTTGCATAAGATTTGGTAAATATATCTATAATCTCTGTGTCTGAGAATAAATTTTAGAATCTGCACACAGTTTATCAGTTTGTGTCTTTACTCCTTCCACATCTTATGTATCTATAAAAGGTTTCCTATTATGCTCAATATCTTTATATAAATTTTCTTCAAATTTTTCTTGATCTTGTCTTACACTATGCTTAATCTGTTTGTCCAGCTTGTTTATTTCACTTTTCAAAGCTGTAGTTCGACCTGTCTTCCATTTGTTATATTTTTGGTCTCTCACCTTAATCAGATGTCCTGTTCTTATGGAAATATATCCCCCTGATGCTGTATGCCTAGATCCTGATGTTAAACATTTTTTTGATTTTTTTGCACTCAAACAATTTCTCTTTCAAAACTTTTCACATTCCATCTGCAGTTTTACACCGAACACCTCATTCCAGTTAGTTTTATATAGTGACTGATTTGCTTCCATATAATCTGTAATTAACCTTCTGTGCATTGGCTTAGATTTCAGTTTGGCAGAATTATCTAGCAACAAATTAAGCTTTATAACCCCATGATCACTGCACATCAGTGGTGGTAAAACTTGACTTGCAGTTACAGTAATTTCTTTGGGAACACAGACAAGGGGCCAGATTCAGGAAGCCTCCGTGTAAGAGTTATAACTCTTACACGGAGGCTGCAGTTAAACTGTGTGATGTCAGCATGTCATGCATATGCATGAGGTGCATGAGGCATGCTGAATCACACCAGTAACTCTTACACGGTCCGTGTAAGAGAGTAGGGGGCGTGTCTGTAGGCTAAGTTCTGCAAGTGGACACGCCCCCGGAAAACTAGAATGGCTGAAAGTAAACAGCCACGAGAAAGGCCATGAAAATGTGAATAAACACACTATACAACACATGCCCCGACTGGCCATCAGTGTATAAAGTGAAGAGATGTCATAAAAGTAAATGAAAACCTTTTTTTTTGTTAAACCCGTAAATGTTTGCTACTGTGCGGGTGTGCTACTAAGCGCAATCACAGTTAGCAGTCAGGGAAAAGGATATAAGAACTAAATATGCAAAGTAAGCCAAGAAATAATAGCTTAGTGGTAGAGTACCCGCCCTATGAGTAGGCAGGCAGGGTTCGAGCCCCTACAACAACCTTTTTTTTTATTTTTGTAAATAAGCACTGAAAATCCCCCAGACAGTATTGTACAAATGTAAATGTATTCCCTTTTGTAAAATGGAATGAAACAGAGCATATATTTTGAAGTAACATAAGAATAAAAATAGTCAGAAATGTACTGATAGCTAAGCTGCCGTGAGACAGAGTGCCCGTAGCCGAGTAGTGTTTAAAAGCTGCAACTGCGTGCCCGTTGCCAAGCAGCGGATAAACAGGCTGAAACTGTGTGCAATTAGCTGAACATGTGTGTCACTAGCCAATTAAGATTTATCCCAGCGCACACCGTTTGCGCGCCCCACAAGCTAACTGCCAGTGCGCATGCGTTACCTCCGCAAAGCGCAGAACAGGTTTAAAGTGCTTAAAAGTGCTTTTGGCATGTTTGATTGACAGGTCTTCAACTCATTTCTGTCAGGAAAAGCAAAAAGCAGTTGCCAGATTCGAACACAGGATACCATGCATTAGAGTCAAGGAACTAAACCACCAAGCCATGACAGCAATACCTAGAAAAGCAGAAATAGCATATATATGGGATAAAACCCAGAATGGAGCATGAGAAAGCATTTTCAGTGAAGTAGATACAATTCCAAAACGTCCAATCAGAGAAATGTGCGGGAAAAGCGGCATATATAAGCCCCATAGGCGGAATACACAGCATAACTGATTGTAGAAACAGACTTGCAGTCAGCATGAGTGGAGTAGGTGAGGGACGTTGCTTTCGAGCACAGCGTTGGGGCGTTGAGGAGTCCAGATACATGGTCTGGCTCCTTGTCCATAATCACGAGGCCCAACTCATGCAGGGCCAGGTCTCATGGGGAGTATATAGGGCTGAGGCGTGGGACCAGTTGGCTCGTGAGCTGACCAGTGCTACTGGCATTCCACGCACTGGTGAGCAGGTCCGTCACCACCATGCGGACCTGAAGAGACGCAAGCAGGACCAATTGAACCGTTGGATCCAGGAGGCCCGCAAATGCCCAACGCCCCACTACTGAGTAAGTCACATTTTACCCATGTATGTAAGGATTTCAACCAGCTGATACCATGGAGATGTGTAGTCCAATATTATTCCCTTTGTATTACAGCTGCAGGTGTCTGCTCTGCGAATGTCGAGATGCACGCCAGAAGGCTGGTGCGGCTGCGCCACCATGCAGGTTAGTAACCCCACCCAGTACTTGTAAATAAATATTATTATGTACCATGTATCAGAACAGTGCAGTGTATTGATTAAAAGTAATATAATGTGCAAGCAGGAATTGAACGACTGCAGGTATGGCTGCAACAAGTTCATCAGTATGCAAGTGTAACTGGAAATATAATTGATAGGATTAAACAGTGCTGTAATACAGATGTCCCATCATTAATTAAATATACTGTAACCTGCAGTATAGTCTCAAGAGTACAGCTTCAGAATCTGAGGTAGTCACATGTCAGATATATCCCCTGTTGAAATGCTGAATCATGACAGAAGTGAGGCTGTTGGAAAGTGTTTGAATCACCACAGGTCTAATATGTGAACAAAGCCTAGAAGTACCAACCTGAACTGTGAAGTTGCAGAATGTGTGAGAGTGACAGAAAGGCTCATGTATGAATAAAGAAAGTAGTAATAACCCCTGAATATATAAGCCTCAGTGTGTTTTTACAGAACTAAATGCATGTGGGAAGTACAAATTAACATCCCAAACTGATTTCAGTGTGTCTGAATCTGAATGTCTAGCTCAAAATCTGTATATGGTGATAACAGTAAACAATTTGCAGATAGAATGAATGATTATCTGACAGACTAAACAGCCATAGTTGTCCCCTGTCCTGTCATCAAAGTGTAGCAGGATGATGTATCTGATCAAATTCAAAATAAGTAGGATAGTGATGTATGTGTAACAGGTGTAGCATGACAGTCAAATAAAGATTATTTTGAAACATCAGCCTCAACTTAATTGTGTATCTATGATAAATGTGAATTAATGTTTAACATATGAATGTGTCATCACTTTCTATCCCCACCCAACCCTGTAATTCCATATAACAACATCCACTAAATAATGGTATGTAAACATTTCATTAATCATGGACATTTGTTCGGTACAAACATATATGCATGTCTGTTCGTGCATGTGCCCTGTTCATACCTGCAAATACGATGGCCTGTTGCCATTAATCAACCCTGCATGTCGTTTGACTGTGTTTTGCTGTTCAAATAATGCATGTGATATTGATATGCCCCTTGTTCAATGGTGTCCATATCTGGGTGTTTGTTTGATGGGAATACCAATGCATGCTGTTACAACTAATCTGAATGGAATAAAATGCCACTAACCCAAACTAACATAACTACTCACAAACCTAGAACGCTTGGGAAGGCAGGTCCCAGCGGACCCACCTCTCCCACCTCAGCTGGTGACTGCACCTGGCACTAGTGCCCAGGCGGACCCTCCGGTGGCCCTGTGCCACCTTCGGGTGGAAGCGCTGCAGGGAATGGGGCCCGTCCCCTCTGCAAGTGTGGCCGGAGGGGTTCGCCCACTCACCCTCCGGTGTCCGGTCTGTGGTGCGTAGGGAGATCCAAGACACTGTTCTTGGACCCCTACGCCAGCTCGAGGCTCATGTGGCACAGCTAACGGCCCGGCCGTTGCCCGCCTACACAGCCCCAGCACAGCCCCGTCCTGGGCTGTGAAGGAACAGTGGCAACTGCCTATGGGTGGGATATCAGTTCCACTGTTGCCATCTGTGGGCTCGTGCATCTCAGATATCCCAATCTCCGTACCCGTCAATTGTGTAACCCTCCCACATGTCCCATACACCGTTCCTGTACTCGTCTTGTCTGTCTTGTCTGTTAACCTACCCAACCTACCTCCCCAGCTTTACCGACTTCCTTCACCTGTCATACCACTCTCACCTGTAAAAAAAAAAAAAGGGCACTCTGTCCCACAAAAAATTACGCCCCATACATAGCTGTCCATGTCGCAGACATGTCCGCTGGACATCTAAACTGTTAATTACAATTGGCTGTACAACAAATATTAATGTTGTCCTGACACCTCTCTCAGAGGTGGAAGGTTTCAAATGTCTCACCAAAATACATAGAAATATACAGCTGTTGCTGCAAAAGACATGGGCATCTATGGGCCTTACCTACACCCTTCCTGCAAATCCCACACTTCTTTCCCTACTGTCTTACCCTCTTTGTGACCCCTTTTCACCACTTTCCTGTCACCCCTTTTTTTTTTTCTTTCAAAGAAAATAGCGGGTGTGCTTGTGTAGCGGAGCTCACCGCCAGTGCGCATGCGTGAGCTCAGCAAACGAGCAGACCTGGTTTAAAGTGCTTAAAAGTGCCTTTATGGCACTTTGATTGACAGGTCCTGTACTCAGTTCCAAAGTTTGCTAAGAAAAATAAATTCCCACTGTCAGTCTCGAACCCAGGACCTTGGTAACATTAGTCCGTATGACCTACCACTAAGCCATGCCTGCTTTATAAGAACAAACTGCTAAAATAAATATAACATGTAATAGTAGGAATCAGTATAAAGGTAATATAGGAGATGTACTATCCAAAGCATGTTTGGTAGAGTTTTAATGGCCAAATTACTGGATTCCCATACTAGTTCAGTGTGAGCAGAAACAGCACTGCTACCTGTTAGCTTGTACATAATAATGTAAGGTAATGTACATATGTGAAGGTATGTATATCTACACATACATATATATAAATATATATTAATACATATGAAATATAATCGTAGGTCTCAGTAGCCATACACACTCACTACAGGAAAAAGTTAACATAATTGCTGCAACCTGAATCTGCAACACAGCCTGACCCCTGTGTGACCTACTCACCCTTCTAACTGCTTACAGGTGGCGTCAACACTTCAAATGCCAGGGCCTGTACTCAGGTTGAAAGTTTGCAAAGTAAAAATTCCCACTGTCAGTCTTGAAACCAGGACCTAGGTAACATTAGTCTGTTTGACCTACCACTAAGCCATGCCTGCTGTGGAAGAGCACACTGCTAAAATAAATATAACATGTAATAGTAGGAATCAGTATAAAGGCAATATAGGAGATGTACTATCCAAAGCATGTTTGGTAGAGTTTTAATGGCCAAATTACTGGATTCCCATACTAGTTCAGTGTGAGCAGAAACAGCCCTGCTACCTGTTAGCTTGTACATAATAATGTAAGGTAATGTACATATTTGAAGGTATGTATATCAACACATACATATATATAAATATATATTAATACATATGAAATATAATCGTAGGTCTCAGTAGCCATACACACTCACTACAGGAAACAGTGAAGATATATGCAGCAACCAGAATCTGCAACACAGCCTGGCTCCTGTGAGACCTACTAAGCCCTTTAACTGCTTAAAGGTGCCTCTAGCACTGTGATTGATAGGCCCTATACTCAACCCAAAAGCAGAATATGAGCATACTAGTAGGCCCTACCACAAGACCATTGTAACACTAGTCTGTATGACCTACCACTAAGCCATGACTCTCATACAGGAATATAGTGCTAAATAAGTGGAACATGTAATAGTAGGAATGAAGATAAAGGCAATATAGTATGTCTACTACCCAAAGCATGTCAGGCAGACTTTTATAGTCCCAATTACTGGATTCCCATACTAGAGTAGTGTTAATGGAAACAGCCCTGCTAATTGTTAGCTTGTACCCAATAATGTCAGCTAATGTACATATATGAAAGTATGTATATGTACACAGATATATATATATATATATATTCATATAGCAATACATATGACATATAGTTGTAGGTGTCAGTATGCATACACACTCACTACAGGAAACAGGCAAGATAAATGCAGCAACCTGAATCTACAACACAGCATGAAGCATGGGAGATGTACTAACCTTCACACTCACAGAACACTGTCAACAGCATACCAGCATGGTCCACGCCCTACAATCTGAAAGGGCAACGCCTATCTCACATACCCTTTTATAGCAGTGTCCTGAAATCACAGTGAGACATGCAATTAGTACGCACCCAGCTGCTTGCAATTAGCAAATGCTGCCTTACAATTGGTGCAGAGGCCATCACATGGATCCATGCAGATACCTACAAAAGTATTCAGTACCCACACTCCACTCATGCAATACAGTCATTGCACTAACCGAATGAGAAAGAGAGAGAGAGAGACAGACAGAGAGAAAAAATATATACTGACAGCAAGCAGCAAAACAGCAGCAGCAGCAGCAGCAACAGCAGCAAAATACAAGCAGCACGACTGACTCACCAAAGCTGCCACAAACACAGGTAATGCAAAGTAGCAGGTTAATCCTGTGTATACTGTGACACCTCCAAATGTATCATAGTTCACTATCAATAGGTATGTCCATGAGATAGGTTGTGTGTAGATAGTCATGAAATATAAACATATGTAAAATTGTTGTACATGTGGGCCATAACTAACACTTCCATAGCTTAGAACACAAGGCCAGTTGTGCATATGATGCAGTAGTTCCCAGGGTCAGTAGAGGTTCCTCCTCATTGGTGTGGGACCACTGTGTATGTATGGCACTGTTCAGGTACATATCCTGTAGTATGGCCATGGATTAATATCAGTCTGTCATGTGGTGCTATGTCCTCCAGGGGTGAATGTAGCACACATCCAGGGATACCATTCCGTAACAGTGATGATATGTGTTCTGCAATGATGAGGGTGGCTCTCACCTGGACATGTGAGAGGATAGGAGGTTACAGTCATCTGGGATAAGTAATAACACGTGTAGGACAATGGGGTTACCTGCGCCTAAACTGTCTGCAAAATTGTTGGCAATATCTGTGCATTTGGTGAATGTGAAGCATCTTAACACTGCAGACAACAGATGCCTTCCCGTCATGTGAATCTGCCCTGTGCTGCAGTAGCCTCCTACTATTGTTATACAATATGCCTGTATCTGTAGTCCACTGGACAGGATTAATAAGTGGTGTGCAGTTGTTCTGGGTTAGATAACTGTGTGCACAGTACATGCAGTATGTGGGATGTCTGTGGTAAGCATATGCAAATGTGCTGGCGGTGTGTTGTGGCTTCCACTGGCCCAGTGGGCTGCATGGATAGCATCACTGTCATAACTACTGAATAACTGTGTAATTACATGCATACATAGCAAGGTAGTGTATTGTGCTTGTGGTGTTGTTCAGATATGTATATCCAGGCTGAGTAATTTGTGTCCACATCACAGGGTTGGATGGCAGCACACATCCAGTATGTATGGATGAACACCCAGAATGTGTCACACGTGTCACCTGTGCAGACGATCTGGCCATTACCTGTGCATCCCCCACAACACACACACATGCAACATATGGCAGAAGTACTATAGCAGTACACGCATGTTCATAGGTTCATACTAGGCTATCTGCCCGAGGGCATTTACAAGACTAGCCCATAGTTTTGTGGCTTACGCCACCCCTTTAGTATGGGGAACCATACCCATTATTTTGCTGTGCCTCTGTCGAGCAGTGACACTGAGGTAATCCCTGGGGTATATCTGCGATCTCCCATCCATTGGTCAAGATTTCTAGAACAAGGCCATCGAGGTGCTCTGCCTCACATATACCGTGATTTTGTTCCACAGCATAGGGAGTCTTTGGTTGATGAATCTATCCCTCCAGCATGTCCTATTAATAGCCGTGTCGAGGTTTAAGTCTCCTGGCCTTGTGGCTCTGATGGATCTAGATTGTTTTAGGTGAAGCATATTCATCAAATCTGGGTCTGACATGGCCTTGTATGTTGGGCAAAGGTCACCTCTGAGCAAGCGGTAAGACTGACTACAACATACATGGACATGCTGGAGGGGCAAATTCCTAACTGAGAGGCTCCCTTTACTCTGTAATGAGCTCGAACAGTTGAGAATGAACAGTTCATAGGTTCATACTAGGCTATTTGCCCTAGGGCATTGGTAAGCCTAGTAGAATGTGTTTGTCTTTTGCCACCCAATCAGAAGTTATGCTGCTATGCCCTTGTCTGACTTTAGTATACTATGCCTCTGTCTAACAGTGACATAGAAGTGATACCTGGGGTACAACTATGATCTCCATCCACTCATCCAGATTCCTATGGAAGAGAGTCAATGAGGGACTCTGCCTAACCAGTAGTGTGAGCTCATTACAGAGTGAAGGGAGCCTCTCGGTTAGCAATATGCCCCTCCAGCATGTCCATGTATGTCAGTGCTGAGGTCCAGCTCTCCTGAGCATGTGGCTGTATGGGACTCTGATTGCCTGAGGTACATCACGTGCATTACTGCTAGGTAGGACATGGCTGTATATGGCATGCACAGATTGCGCCTGAACAGGCAGTATGCCACTGAGTCCAGCTGGATTCACTTTACCTGGGCAGCATATGACATCTGTGTGAGCCATTGCATCCCCTTGATGATGTACTGTTGTCCTGTACCAGTTGCTGTAGGTGTCTGGTTAGGTACATCCCAAAAGGTGCATTGTATGCAATTATAGGCCTGATGATGGATGAGTACAGAGGCACAATGACCTCCCTGCCATACATGTGAATCAGTCATGATTAGCTGGGCTATATAACATGTCTGTCAATCCACGTTGCCCATGTGGTAGACAAATGACAGACTGCTACCATGTTTCTTCCCAGGTCCCCAACTACGTCTACTGTACTCAATGGCCTAACACCTATGTTGTACTGTGCCACCAATGTGGAGGCGTGGGAATCTGCATTGAATACTGATACTCCCTCCCTTGTTCAAGTGTTGTGGCCGACAAGAATGGTAACAGCTATAACGTGGTAGTACTGGTGTGCTCCTGTGAAACCTGAAACAGGTTCATGTTACTGCACAGATATCGATGTCCATAATGCTAGGTAGGGTTTTGGGTGCGTGCATCCTTGGGTCTAGACGTCCAGTGTTGAGTAGCATCACTCTTACTTCCTCATCCTTTGTGATACAAATGGATGTGGGTTTGCCTTATGAGCCTTGCCTAATACAGGCACAATGGGTGTAGCAGGAGGCTCCGCCAAATGTCAATAGGACTGTGGTGACAGGTGCAAGCTGTCCCTAGCAAAGCATACCACCCCAAGATGGCAGGGATTGGCACACCTGTGAATGACACCAGTATGTCAGTCAATTGTTGGAAGGGATAATTGTGCCTTGATATTGTGGCATTGTTCTAGGTGAGGGTAGGATGCTACTCAATGTCAGGGTCAAACTGTCCTGGGCTACGTGCTCAGAGAGCTCTGTAATGTCTCATGTCATGTAGTCCAGGGAGGAATGTGTCAGGCCATTCACAGCAGCATGGACATTGACTGAGTCATACCTGTACCTGCCTTGGGGTTACCTGACTGTTTGTGTGATGTGGCAGGTCATAGTGCCTGACAGGCTGCACACCGTGACCCTCACCTCGTTAAGCCTGGTGAACGTGATGTGAGTGTGCCTGATCATAGAGGCACCTAGTACAGGTGTATGAGGTGTGTTGTTAACTGTTAATGGCTGTGAGTGTTCAGCACATTGGCTTTGTGTGATATGTGTTGCACATGTTCGTTCATGTGGTAGTGGTTGCCTGGATGTCTGCATAGGAGGTCTCTGCTGCATAGGCAGAGCTGTGGTCTGAGCCTACAAGTATGATCATGTGTGATCATGTGTTAGGTCCGCTGTTGTGTTAGGTCTACGTGAGACTGGAAGTGTAGTGAGTGATCCCCTTTGCCACGTGACTGGTTATGGCGGTATTGAGTAGACAGAGCCTAGCCTCCAGTCTGGTATATGGTTGCATCACTCACATGAGTTTGAATTTGTCGTTAGGAGGAGGGCGTTGTCTGTGTACATGCATCTGTTCTAACATTGTCTCTGGAGTACCACACTCACCAGCTGGACTGAGGAGGGAACTGACAACTGACCTCTGGACATGCTAGAATACTATTGTGAACTCTGTAATCACTAATGATTGAAAACAAGGTCCAGTGGGGAGTGAGGGTGTACTGACATTACCTACAACTGCTGACTGACATAAAAGCGCCAGTGAGCAAATGCCAGGTAACCTAAGTGCAATGTGTCACAATGAAGTAAATGCAACAATGACAAGCAGTCACTTGCTGTCATGTGTAACATGGAAGAACGTACAGTAAGCAATGCAGATAACAGTAGTGAGTCACAGATGTGTTTTAAAGATGTGTACTATGTGGAAGTAGCATACCAGTGAAATAACAAGCTAACAGATAACAAGCATATAAACAAAGGTAGATGCAGGAGGCCTGGATGTAGTGTTTGCTACAACAAACAAGGTGTAGCAATGTCAGTAAGATACAGCTCAGATATGCATGCACTATAAACCTGATACCAGATGTCCCCAGCTATGAATGGCAGAGTACAGCCTATTGTCACACATGACTGCAGACCACAAACCTCGTTAATGTTAAATAACTGGCCTAAAGGACAACTGCCCATACCAGAAGTAATACACTTGTACACTGGGCCCACAATCAGCAGTTCCCAACTTCAATGGATGAAAGATATGTGTCCTGCCACCACAGTGCTTGCCACCAACCTCCCTAATGTAAAACAACTGGTCTGAAGGCCAAGTACTTAGTACAAATGACATAGAATGATAGCTACACTGTAATCAGGTTTTAACCAATCAGTAATAAGTAGAAGTTAATACTCCTTTATAGAATGTGTACCATGTATTGTTGAGATACTCTGCTGATAACCTGTTTGTGTACCTTTCCAGATAGACATGGCACCTAAGAGAAATCCGCGACTCTGCTGCAGAGGATGACGTGATCCACCAGAGCCTGGTGCGTGACTATGCCATCCTGTTTTCACGCACCACCCAGAACCAGCAGGAGAGGTCTGCACTGTGGCAAAGCCTTGTTAGCAGGATAAATGATGTTGGCATGCATGATAGGACATATGAGCAGGTGAGACATCACTGCAGTGATTTGATTAGAAATGTCCGCCAGCGTGCTGCAGATATCCGCAGGCAACAGGCTGCCACAGGTGCGCGGGTGGCCACACATCCCCCCCTCACCAGACAGGAGGGGCTACTGCTAAGTGTTGTGGATCCAGCCCCAGAACAACATCTGCCATCATGCATCATGATGGAGGTTGGATCCACACATCAGCAAGACAGTGAGCGTGCAGGTAAGATGCCATATTCATTTATTGTTATTACTTTTACATTTGTTGACCCATATAGTCTAGCTGGATATGAGTTCATTTTCAGTAGAGGCATGTGGAGAAAAGCTCCACACATAACGTAATAAAGGCAGACAGACAAGTTGTCAATACAGACAGCCAACATAATAGAATTGTACACCAGCCTGTTAATTAAATAAACATACATGTAAGGAAGTCAAACAATTTATAGTCATACACAATGTACCGTTGGTTTCAAAGCAATCCTACCTAAAGCATAATGGTTATGCAATAAGGCAAAAGCCATATACAAAATAGTTAGGGCTCAGAAGGGTAGAGAAGTAGAAGGAGTATGACAGATACAATGATATGGAAGAGGCAGGAGTCAAGAAGGGAAGTGAGGAAAAGAAGGAAGACAGTCAAGAGGAGGTGGGAGGGATGGGAGAAGTAGGTCAGAGCATAGAAGGACATCAAGGTGAAAGAAACAGGGTAGAAGCTAGTTTCTATGCACAATGAGGGGTTAAAGGTGAATAGAGCATAGGGAGAGGGACATTAGCCTGGACTCCAAGAAGAACAAAGCCAGTGGTTTTGGAAGTACAATTTGAGTTGACGTTTGAAGAGAGGTACGGGTGAGATTAGAGTTAACTCCTGGTATGTACATATGACTGTTCTGTACGCTGTTACTTCATGCACGCATAAGGTGTGCATGTGGTATGTATCTGTCATCATGATATATATACAGACATGATGTGCAGCTGATGTGTATAAGGGAACTAGTGTACTACTGTACTGTATCATGTGCAAAGCAAATGGCACACATGTGCCCACTGACATTACTCTCTTCACACTTCCAGGTCCCTCCCATGTATCACCGAGGCAGGCCATACATGCTGGTGAGTCTTTTCAACAGTATCTGTAAAACAATTTATAAAACTAGGAAGAGTAGTGTAACTCTGTAGTAGACATGCTGGTGACTGTGTCCACAAAAACTGTAATTGACAGGTAGTAAATTGAGTAGTGTAACACGGTATTGATGTGTGTGTTTACTGTGGGGTGTGCATGTGTGCAAGTGTGCCTGTGCCCAAGTGTGCATGTGTGTTAGTGTCCATGAGTGCATGTGTCCATTTCTGAATGTGTGCATTAGTATTGAAGTTCATCTCTTTCAAATATGTATTGAGACTGTAATCTGTGTTCCATGTTTTCCTCCCGTAGGTTCTGGTGCTGCTCTGGTGACCTGCAGCAGGGAACCTGAATCTTGTGCCCCAGGTACTGATGATGATGAAATGTCTGTAATGGTGCAGGAAGGTGTGTCTGGGTCCGCCATTGGTCAGCCAATTGACAGTACACAGCTTTCAACCCCGCCAATGCGCACAGTCATCCTGCCGTTACATCCTTTATCACCATTGTCCCTAGGTGATGGACAGTCAGCAGTGGGCATAGATCAGGGTAATGTGGTACCTGTGGCACATGCATCCTCACACGGCAGCCATGTGCAGAGGCCTCGAATGGTACCACGCAGACAGTCGCCCATGGGTTCTCGGGGGGGCATCCGTGGCCGTACTGCCTCTGGCCGACGTGCCCAGGGAGGTATGTCAACCTCCACTATGTTTAGAACTGTCATGCAGGCACAGGCACGTATGGAAAGGTACACCAGACAGGGTCTGAGGGAGATGAGAGCATGTCGCATAGAAATGATAGACGGCATGCATGATGTTGCGAATGCTATCCGTAACTTCACAGATGTCGTTGACAGACGTTGTGGGGGCATACAACAGCTGCTCCACAACCAGATGTCCATGGGCCAGGGCGATGGTGTGCGTTTGCGGCATCGACGTGGCCGTATGCCAGCAAGAGCACCAGCTGGCAGTGGCCGCGGACGACAACGGGCCCACTCGCGCGCCTCAAGTGCCAGCACCAGCCCCAGCAATGCCGGGTCTGTGCTGTCATCCAGACGCCCCAGGAGACCACGTGCACGTGGCTCTGGACAGTCCCAACAGGGAACTGTGTCCAGTCAACACACCCCTGCTTCCGATGACAGTACCCAGTCTGGGTTAGTACCGGATACGCCCCGTAGCACCCCTGCCAGGCACAGGTACCGTGTCCGTGCCCACAGACACTGATTTGGATGACCTAACAGGTGCAGTCTGTGGCTGTCCACAAAACCCTGTACATGGCAGCCATTATGTGGGACTGTGTGCGTGCTTACACACATGCAGAAACCTAACACCTAGGGCAAACACATACACACACACACTGCACCAACAACGGTCCACCCTGTACTGCTGCGCCTCACAAACACACATACACACACATGTCAATTGGTGTTACCAGTGGCCGGCTTGGGCATATCTAACCCACACCCTGTGCATATGATGACACTGTGCCACCTCCTGCATACTACAACATCGGTGCAGGTAAAGGTAAACACGTTGCTGATGCACAGGGTGACTACATAGATGTGTATAAGTAGTAACATGTTGGTAACTGTTGTGTGTTGCAGTATAAATGTGTGTATATCCCATCAGTCCTGCTGCAGTAACTGTATGAATGTCCTCAATTGTCATCTGCACCCATACTACTTAACAAAGTGTACCTGCTGCACACCATCACATGCTAACATTGACTATGGCAATGTGCATCTTGTGCTGTTATGTAGATTCAGCTACATGTATCTGTTCTGTCACACATGCATTTATACACACCCTGCTACCCACACACATGCACACGCCACCTGCCATTCCCATTATTTATCACCCTACATGAGTAGCTGTTGATACATGACAGGTACACATTTCAGAAGTGCACTATGTTGTTTACTACTGGCATCCCCTTCTCTACCTGTACTCACAGGGTGCAGGCAACCTCATCAGTTGGAAGATGTAATGTGCATCAGGTACTGTAGTACCCTGATTGCCACAGCAAACATGCTTCCCATACGGAAATGCACACACAGACACATCCCACATCCACACACTCGCCACATTCAGGCTTCAGAACACTATCTAGGTATATTCGGTACATGTGCATGTTCAAGTAGCATGTAACACTATACTGAGTACTGGCACTTAGTTGTCTGTAGTCATGTTGTCTGTATAGAATAAAAGAAATGTTTTATTATCCTACTCCGTTTTGTGGACATTACTTGAACAAGTGTTACCTTACATGTGTTATCAGTACCAACACCTTCTGTTTTGTAGTTTTGTTTGTATAGGGTGCTATCAACATCACTGCTTGTTAAGGGTAATGACCACCCTGCAGTGCATAGCCCCATGTGGCAAAAGCCACATCCCACCCCATCATTGTGCACACACACTAACCCCACCAACAGTAAAACACATACTTTCCATTTGCAAGGTTCAAACCCACACCTAACTGTGCAATGACAGTAGAAACAGACACATTAGCAGAGTGTGCTATTTGCAGTAGTTGGAGAAACGTTTACTAATGCTGTACTTAGAGGGTGCTGACATCATCTGTGTGTAGGAGGAGGGATGTGCACCCTGTAGTGTGTTCTCCCAGTTGGCAAAAGGCAGTTAACCCTCCCAGCATAGTGCACACACATAAACCACACTCATACATTCCCTTTGCAGGATTCAAACCCCCACCTAACTACGTTATGACACTGAAGAAAGACACATTAGCAGAGCGCTATGCAAATTACTGGAGGACTTTACTACAGGTGATATAGTTATACAGTCCTGACATCATCACTATTTCAAAAGGGGATCTGCATCCTGTACGATACTGTCAGCGTTGCTAATAGGGACATTTCCCACACACACACATCGATGTGTTGGAGGTTTGCATATGTGGGGATCCAGAACACGAGTGTGATTAGTATATGGTTTGATTGCAACAATGAGGGATATACTCCCAGTGGTGATTAGTTTTGACTCATGTTTGTAAAGATCAGCTCTAGTATATCTGCCCCTCTTGTGGGAAGGTTGGTTACCTGTTCCATAGCCAAAGAATGTCTGATCAATGGGAATCTTAGAGCTTGGGTATTGTGGCCTGTGTAATGTACACAGTCTATGTTTGGGTAGCTGGCATCACCCAGTATGATGGTGTTTGCAGAGTAATCTAAACTCTCCTGTGTCAGCATGAAGGCTGTGTGGGAGACCTGAGTTTGAGAGGGTGCTGTAAGAGCTCCTCTGTGTCTCTTTCCATGTGGTCCAGGGAGGTACGTCCCAACAGGTAGCTGACTGTGACCCTCCCCTTGCTCTGTCTGGAGTGCGGCACGTCTGTCAACAGCTCATGTCAAGCAAGTGCACACCCCTCATAAATGATGTGGAAGCCTTCAAAGGCCCAAGGCCTGTTGAAAATATGGACCAGACTGCAGATACCTGTATAGAGGCATTCTGTGGACACATTCAGGAATGCATGGATCATGAAGCCACATATGAAAGCATGACCCAATTCTCCAAAGACAGATGTCCTGGGCACCGGACACCAGCCATAAACACACTATACAATAGAAGGATGGAGCCACTACATGATACAACAACCTCCCAAAATGTGAAGGCACCACTGATGAGTATTGGAAGACAACTACAGGCACCCATATGATTGTCTAAGGCCATCTTTGAGAGAGGATTCCACAAGCCACTGAGGATAATCACAAGGCTGCCTGTAGTTATGTTAGTAACCTGGGTGGTACTACCCAGATATGCTCAGAGGTAATACAATATGTCACACAAAATATAAAACACACAGACATTGCCATCATCCTAGTGGACAGGTTCAATGCTGCCTTCTCTCCCACCACACCAAAAGGGAACATATGTCTCGCATCACAGTGCTTCCCCTGACATCACAGATGCTCAGGTAAGAGATGCCCTTCCCAAAGCAGTAAACACTGCATCAATGGGACCAGACAGTGTCCCAGGCTGTGTCCTACATGAACCACAAGAAGAGCTACACCCAGACATAACACCACTGTTCAATCCCAGCCTTAATACATGATATGTGACCAGAGAGTGGCATACAGCAACAGTGGTCCCTCAACATGCAGGTGGTGCCGTCACGGATCCTGGACACTACTGCCCCATATGTCTGACTAGCTTTGTCTGCAAAGCTATGGCAAGAATCATCAAGAACCTCACATATCTAGATATTGTGGACCTACAGACATGTCACCATACACAGTTTGGCTTTGTCAATGGCAAATCCTGCCTATCAAACCTGTTTGCTTTGTTTGAAACAGTCACCAAGGCCACTGTCAAGGGGTAGGAGGTCCACACAGCCTACCTGGACCTTGCATAAGCCTTGGATACAATACCCCACTTGTGCATTCTAGGGAAGCTCACCAGTGTACATATTAACCCCTATGTCACTATGGGTATTGCACAGTGGCTCAAGGGCAGAACACACATGGTAGAATTGCTGGAGCCATGTCAGCCTCCAACCTGGTACAAGTGGTGTCCCACAAGGCAAAGCCCTAGGGGCTGTCATGTTCATTATATATTTGTCATAGGTACAGGCCAACATGGAAGTACTGTGGCTCAGCACGTCACAGGTGACTGCAGACCGAACACCCTAATCAACTCAACAGCTAACACACGCATCCTCCAAAAGGGACTCTTGCAAACACACAACTTGTGCCACAGCCATGGCCTCAACATGAATGACAGAAAGAGTATAGTCATCCCCTTTGTCAAACAGTAAATGACCACAATGTACCACATATGTGTTAATCCAGTAAGTGCAGACCTAGGAATTATGGACCTTGGGGTACGCAGGTTGATAGCATCCTACCATTTGACAACAACATGGACAAAGTGGTTAGGTAAGCATGTGATATGGGCCACATCATCATGGGATCCACATGTAGGCCAGGGGAGGACATTGTGCCCCTTTACTCATCCCTCATCATGCCCATAATTGACTATGATGAACCTGTCGGCATGCACCTTACCAGACACCTGCAGCAACTGGGGCTACTACATATGTACCTCGACAAGGTGATCAAAGTGCTCAAACAGATGCCACATACTGACTGGTTAAAGTAGCAGCAGCTCTACTCAGTGACATACTGCCTCTTCATAGGCAATCTGTGCCTTACATAGAAGGCCAGGTCATACCCTCACGTAATGGCCATGCTGCATCTCAGAATATCCAGATCCCACCAGGATACACGCTGGAAATACATGAACTTCAGGAGTGATATACATAGGACATGGTGGAGGGGCACATTCACAACTCAGAGGCACCCTTCATTCCTGATTATTATCCCAATAGAGGTTAGGCGGACTGACTCAGTGACTATCCTCAAGAGCGATATTAATGACTGGATGTGACATTGTAGGGTTACCCTGGGTATCACTTATGTGTCACTGTGAGAAAGAGGCACAGTATACTAACCTTGGAAAAGGGCATAGCAAGACAGATTCACAATGCATGTTGAAAGGCACGCACATTCTGGCTAGGTGGATACATGCCCTGGGCAGATATCCCTGTACGAACCTATGGACCTATGTCTCATTTTCACCATTGGCCCTATGTGCTGTCAATCACCAATGTAATCTCAATACTCTGGTAGCATGTGCAAAGGTCAGTTGTCAGTCACCTCTATGGTACAGTTGTGGAATATGTGTGTCATGTAGTAATGTCACAGCTGCCACATGTACACAGTCAACCCTATCCCTACCCATTGATGTACATCACATGTATGAGATGGAAACACATGGCCAAACTGTAACAACAACATACAAGTCAGTCAGATGCATGGACACATATGACTCAGTCATTGTCCATGCCACCACAGCTGATGTGGGATGTCGCTCACTGGGATACGTGATAGGGAACATGGAAGGGATCACTGAGCAAGTGACACAGGCTGGTAGACCCCTGACCTTGGTTGGCATCAGACCCTCACCAGGGATTCCGACAAATTACTGAATGCTAATGAATAAGTGTATCTACAACACCCTAGCTGAATGGTTCTTAGCATGCAGTCACTGCATTGCTATGGAATACTGTCTTACCACTCCCACAACAGGTGAAAACATGCAGCTCCTGTACATTAACAACATGTAGACCTTATGCCCCAGACCAGGTGTGCATCCCTCACTACTAGGCTGATAGCATCTACATCTCACACTGTATATACACATCCCACATGCAGCATCTGCACAGAAGACCACGGTCATAATGTTACCCTGTGCAAATACCATGTATTCACATGTGGCAGGCATCACACATGGTAACTATTGAAAGTCACAGGTACATATGTGTATTTGGCACACACATACATCATGTGTTCATTGCCATAACCGGTGTAATCAATGTCATGCATTATTGTGAGGGACAACCCACATACATGGGCATTCTGTGTGTGCACAACACACATGGCATGTCTGTAATCAAAAGCCATACATAATTGTGATATCGTTTAGAAATGGGTATGTGCATCCTGTAGTGTGTTTTCCCAGTTGCCAAAAGGGATATATCAATCATACACACTTACCCCCCTACACACACACTTGTCATCTGCCGGATTCAAACCCCTACCTAACTATGTTAAAACACTAGAGACGGACGCATTAGCACAGTGCGCTATTCGCATTACTGGGGAAAGTCCTTTCCCCTGATATACTTATAGGGTGCTGACATCATCAGAGTTTAGAAAGTGGAATGATCATCCTGTGGTGTGTTTTCCCAGTTGCCAAAAGGGATGTTTCTTTCATACCCACACACTTACCCCCTTCACACACACTTGTCATCTGCCAGATTCAAACCCCTACCTAACTATGTTAAGACACTAGAGACGGACGCATTAGCACAGCGCTATTTGCATTACTGGGAAAGTCCTTTCCCTGATATACTTATAGGGTGCTGACATCATCAGAGTTTAGAAAGTGGAATGATCATCCTGTGGTGTGTTTTCCCAGTTGCCAAAAGGGATGCTTCTTTCATACACACTTACCCCCTTCACACACACTTGTCATCTGCCGGATTCAAACCCCTACCTAACTATGTTAAGACACTAGAGACGGACGCATTAGCACAGCGCGCTATTCGCATTACTGGGGAAAGTCCTTTCCCCTGATATACTTATAGGGTGCTGACATCATCAGAGTTTAGAAAGTGGAATGATCATCCTGTGGTGTGTTTTCCCAGTTGCCAAAAGGGATGCTTCTTTCATACACACTTACCCCCTTCACACACACTTGTCATCTGCCGGATTCAAACCCCTACCTAACTATGTTAAGACACTAGAGACGGACGCATTAGCACAGCGCGCTATTCGCATTACTGGGGAAAGTCCTTTCCCCTGATATACTTATAGGGTGCTGACATCATCAGAGTTTAGAAAGTGGAATGATCATCCTGTGGTGTGTTTTCCCAGTTGCCAAAAGGGATGTTTCTTTCATACACACTTACACACACACTTGCCACCTGCTGGATTCAAACCCCTACCTAACTATGTTATGACACTAGAGACGGACGCATTAGCACGGCGCGCTATTCGGATTACTGAGAGAATCCTTTTCTCCAATATACTTATAGGGTGCTTACATGATCAGTGTCTAGACAGGGGGACGACCATCCTCTGGTGTGTTTTCACATTTGCTAGGGGTAACATTTGGACCAAGTGTGTGAGCATGCCCAGTTCAGCCTTCCTGTGGCATGTTGTGTGAAAGATGTCTCATTTATCTAAGTGTGTGAGCATGCCCAGTGTGGGCTTTACATATGTTGAACTCTGCAGCCCATCACATTTGTGGATGAGTGTGACCTTCAACAAATACCTCCAGTTTATGGTTGTGTGTTCTGTGCCATGTTGTGTAGTTACTGTCCGAATGCTTTTTGTGTGAACAAAACTGGGAGTATACTGTGCCTGCAGGTTTTTCATGGGATACTTTGCACACAATTGTCAACATCCGTTCATACTGACCTAACACTGTAGCACTGTCTAGTGTAGTGTTTCTGTACTTTCACTGTGGTGGTCAGTATCCTGGGCTTCAGTCCTATCACTGATTTACATTTCCATAGTGTGCACAACAGGCTGGTTAAGGTCCAGTTGTGCACATCTGCACAAAGGCAGTGCCTCTACAGACCCTGTTAATTGCTGCCCCATAAGCTTAACAAGTGTAGTCTGCAAATCTATGGAGAGGATCATAATTGAGCTCATAAACAAAGATATAGGGGACATGCAGACATTGTACCCATCCCATTTTGGCTTGGTCAGGGGCAGATCATGCCTTTTGTACTGGGTTGACATCTTCAAATTGGTCACTTAGGCCATTGTTGGGGAAAGGCAGTCCATACAACCTACCTTGGCCTTGCTAACACTTTCAACACAATACCCCACTCAGGTATTGTGGAAAGACCTCACAACTGAAATGTAAACCCATATGTCACAAGATGGGTTGCAAACTGGCTTAAGGACGGGACCCACAGGGTTAGAGTTGCTGGCACTATGTTAGACTCCAGGCTGGTCACAGGTGGTGTCACACAGGGCTCAGTCCTTGGCCACTATTGTTTGTCATGTACTTCCCATGAGAACAGGCCAACATGGGAGGACTTTGGATGACAATGTTAGCAGATGAGTGCACACTGGGCACCATAGTGGACAGTGCATCACACACAGATATCCTTCAGAAGGGACTCACAGTAACTGATAGCTGGTGCCAGGGCCATGGCCTGAAGTCAGAGTGCACAACATGTGTAGACATACCCTTCAGGAAAAGCAAGGTGACCCCAAGCTACCATATTGGTGGCAATCCTCTAAGCACAGAGGAGGTTATCACGGACCTGGGGACCCAGGTTGACAGTCGCCATTCTTCTCAGACTCACATTGCTAAAGTGGCTAGGAAGACCTTCTACATTGCCCACCTGATAAGGATGGGATTCACATCCAGATCTAGTGGGTCATTGTTCCCCTGTACTCTTCAGTTATCAGACCGGTGATCAAGTCAAATGCCCTATTCTGGCTGTATCTCACCCAACATCTGCAGCAATTGGAGACACCCTGACTGTCCCCACCTAAAGGATCAAGGAACCACAACAGCTGTCATATGCTGCCAGATTGAAGACACTCACACTCTATTCACTCACATACCGTCTGCTTAGAGGTGACATGTGCCTGACATGCGAGGCCATGTCCAAACAGAGATTAATGGACATGCTCCACCTCAGACTCAGAAGATCCACCTGAACCACTAGTGCAGGTGACTGACACCTTAGCAGGGATGTATGTTGGACATGTTGTAGGGATGGAGTTATCAGGCGCAGACTCCCTATGCTGTGGAATACAATCCTGGTCCATTTGAGGCAGAGCACCTTGCTGGCTGTGTTCAAGAGGTATCTTGACCTAATGCTAGTCGGAGAATGTGTTTGTCCATCAACACATTGTAAGCGTAGTTTGACATGTCATATGTCTTGTTTAGTATACTGTGCCTCTGTCTACCTGTGACATAACATTGATACCCAGGGTAAACCTCCCATCTCCCATCCACTCATTAGGATTCCTGTTGAGGGGACTCAACCAGTGTCTTTATGGACAACCTGTAGTGTTAGTTTACTCATGTGTGGGGGTGGCTTCTGTGTTTTGGATAATGCAGTGCAGCCTGTCCTATATATGTCAGTGCTGGGGTTCAGGTCCCTCATGTGCATACCTCCCTGCCATTCACATTGTACAAGGTACAGCATGTGCATTGCTGACAGCTTGGACATGGCTTTCTACATCAGGCACAGCTTGTGTCTGGGTGGCCAGCATGGCAGTGTGTGTAACTGCATTCTGTTTAATCAGGCGACACATTACATGTGTTCCAGCTCTTTGATACTCCTGGTGAGGTACTGTTGTGGACTTTACAGTTGCTGAATCTATCTGCTGAGGTACACCACACAGGCGCTGTTGTGGTCATTTGTAATGCTGCTGAAAGATAACTGCAAAACCACAATGACCTCCCTTAGCTAGATGTCATAACCCTCATGATTAGGTTGGTATATGGATTGTTGCTGTTAACCCTACAGCCACATTTTTGTCCAATGCAGGATATCTATCACCTTGTGTCCCCATTCTGGCATTACATGTTAGGAATGTCATGGGTCGACACCTATGTGGGAATTGGTGGTCACTTACTGGATTATCCACAGAGGCTGACTATACTGTTTTCACCATTTAACATGCTGACATGGCTATGGCACCAGCTGTCTGTTTCTATGTGGCCCTTTATGGGATGCTTGTGTCAGCTGGTGTATCAGATATGTCAGGCGGCTTGTTGTCCTCTACAAACATGTTCCAGCACAGTCCTTACTTGTTGGCCTGTACCTATGGGGCATATATACCAGATGGTGAAGGTCCCAGGACCAAGCTTTGTGGGATGCCTGTTATATGTGGTTTGTAGTCTGACATGGCTGCTGCATGTCTGCCCATGTCAGTTCTGTCGTTGGTCTGGTTTGCAACCCGTCCCATGACATTGGGGTGTATATATCAGCTGGTGAGCAAATCTATACGGAACACATAGGGTATTGTACAGAAGGCTTTGCAAGGTCCGGCTACACTGTGTGGACCACATTGCCCTCATCACTGACTTCAAGTACTGTTTCAACTGAGTCACACATGTTTAGGGGTGGGCTCTGCACTTTGTAAACCCACACTGGGTAGGGTCGGTGTCAATAGATCCACAATATCATTATGTCTGTGGTACATGCTGGTCCTTTCCATAGCTGTGCAGACCAAACCTCTCATGATTCTGTGGTGGTTGTTTTTCCTATCCATTCAGGAGACACCTTTGTTGAGAACACCCACTGTTGTTGTACACTGCTCTTTGGAGTGCACCCTGTGGTAAGGGTGTCATAATATCAGGGAGGCGGCAGACTGGTGGGAAGGTATTTGGCATTATGGGGGGGGGGGTTGCACTGCACATGTCAGGATGTATGTTGGCCATACCTGTGTGTGTCTGGTATGTTGTTTGTAATATCGGTGTGATCCGGAGCATATCCAGGAATCAACAACATGCTTACTACCATCATTTGCAACAGCATTGGGGTTATCTGTAGTGTCCTGTACAATCTGTATCATAATGGGTTCATACTAGGCTACCCCCCTAGGGCATCTGTAAGCCTGCATGTCCATTTTGTTTGATGGATTCTGGGGAATTATTTACACCTGTGTCAGTGCTAGTATGATACCAGGGGTATAGTGACAAACAGCTCAGAAGCTGACTTCACACTTCTTCGGACTGAGATGGTATCCATTAAGCCCACTGGGCCAGTGGAAACCACAACACACAATGGTGACTCCTGCACAGACACTTTCTACGGACATCTCCGAGTAAGCATGGACCATGCAATCACAAATGAGAATGACACCTTCACCACCAAGGGAACGTGGCCTGTTTGGTGGACCCCAGCCATAAACAAACTGTATAACAGATGAAGGATACTAATGCAAGACAGAGCTACATCTCCAGAATGTAAGGCAGCTGTGATCAGCAGTAGTAGAAAGCTACATTCTCACATAAAGACACCCAAGTTCAACTTGGGGACATAAATCACCACAGACGATGAAGGTAACCACACTGCTTTCTTCAGTTATGTCTGACGCCTGGGTGGGAACCCTCATATATGCTCAGATTTGGTACACAACAACTTATATCCCAGGGACCTGACAGATATTACTGACACCCTGGCAGACCAGTTCAGTGCAATGTACCCCTCCTCACCCCCAAGACATGATAGTTATCACAGCTGTATGTAACCTCACTGTCATCCTGGATGTCCATGTACACAGCATCAATGGGACCTGATGGTATCCCCAGTTGCATGCTATGTGAACTACAGATGGAGATAAACCTGTATATGCAGATCCTATTTAACCTTAGCCTTGCTACAGGATCTGTACCTGAACACTGGCGTCACGGCAACAGTGGTCCCACTCCACAAAGGAGATGCCTCCACAGACCCTGGCAGCTACCACCACACAAGCTTAAACAGCCTTGTCTGCAAAGCTTTGTGAAGGGTCATTATGGAGCTTCCACACAGAGACATTGGTGTCCTACAGACCCTTGATCACACCCAATTCAGCTTTGTACAGTGCAGATCCTGCGATTTGCACCAAGTTGACTACTTTGAAACTGTCAGTAGAGCCGTTGATGAGGGCTACACAGTCCACACAACCTACCTGCGCTTGGCTAAGGCCTTTGACACAATACCCCACTCAGGCATCATAGACAAGCTCAACAGCTGAGATATAACACCATATGTCACAGCATAGGTTGCAAAATGGCTCAGAAACAGAACCCATAATGTCAACATTGCAGGTGCCTTGTCAGGTTCAAGCCAGTCACAAGTGGTGTCCCACAAGGTTGTGTCCTGGGACCTCTCTTATTTGGTATTTACTTTTCAGATGTGAAAGCAAACATAGGAGGGTTGTGGCCGACAAAGTTTACAGATGACTGCAACCTGGGCACCATAGTGAATACATCAGCCAGCACACACATCCTACAGACTGCCGTCACACTGACAGATAGCTGGTGCTGGACTCATGGCCTAAAACTGACTGCGACTGATGTGTAGCCATCCCTTTGGGAGGAACACAGTACCCACAGATCTGTACATAGACAGCAACCCAATGAGTACAGGAAACAAATCAGACAGCTGGGGACACATGTAGATAGTGACATCTCATTTGACACCCATGTTGCCAAAGTTGTTTGACAGACTTTCTATCTTGGCCACCTTATCATGGAGGGTATTCCATCCAGACCATAGGAGGTCATTGTACCACTATACTTCTCCCTTATCAGGCCCATGCTTGAATACAACGCCCCATTTGGTATGTACCTCAACCAGCACTTGCAGCAGCTGGAGAGACCCCACAAGTACCTTACCATGACGATCAGGGATCTACAACACATGTCATATACTTCCAGAATAACTAAAACAAGCTTTTTTCAGTGTCATACCACATACGTACAGGTGACCTATGCCTGACATACAAGACCATGTCCGATCAGGATTTGGTAGACATGCTCCACTGCAAGCAATCCACATCCACCAGAAACATGGGAGCTAAAGATTTGAACCTCAGCACATACATGTATAGGACATGCTGAAGGGACAGAGTCATAACTCAGAGGCATCTCACACTCTAGCAGAGTATCCCAGTTCATGTTAGACAGAGTACCTCACTGACTCTCTTCAAGAGACATCTGGACAGCTGCATGTGGACAGGGGCACAGACTGGACAGAGGCATAGTCACATTATTCAATTATGTAAGGTGGTCATAATGTGTCACTACTAAGTCAGAGGCACAATATTTCGTATCTATGCAGTACACATATTACCACTATGAGGGGTGGCAATAGCAATATTCATCAGGGACACCCTCACCTCATGGTTGGTGGCAACACACGATGCATTGTACACCATCCGGTGCAATTAACCATAGGCAAGACTGCTCTGAAGTTTGTAGCATGTTACAGGCCATCCTCTGAAACTCAGGTACCTCACAGAGCTTTCATGAAAACAGTGGCGCGAATACATGTACCTGCAAACACCATCACACTGGGTGATCCCAACTATCCAAATATAGACTGGGATCAGTACTACAGCCACAACACTCTAGCCCACAGGTTCCTAGAGTTCATACACTCACATGCCATGGAAGAACTAGTCACCATCCCCACAAGAGGAGACAACATAGTAGATCTCATCATCACAAACATGGGCTCACAATGTTCAACACCAGAGGTATACCCATCATTGGTGAGATCAGATCATGACCTACTCTCAGTGGAAGTCCACATCCCACCTCCACCCCAGATAGAAAAGACCACAGTGCAGAACCTCTCAGAAGCCGACTACACACTTCTAATGACTGTTGTGGTCTCTTTCAAAGCCCCAAGCCAGCAGACACCATTACCCAAGCCACTGTATCACTTACAACTGCCTTCTACCAGCACCTTCAAGACTGCATGGATGAGGCAATCCCAAACAAAACACAGACTCGTTGTACCAGAGGCAAGCGTCCAGTGTGGTGGACCTCAGCCATAAACAAGCACTACAACACAAGGAAGGAGGTACTACAAGATAGAGCGATATCCGTGGAAGGGTAGACACCCTGCTCAATATAGGTGAAACACTGAGTTCCCCATGAAATCATCCAAGGAATATTGGGAGTAAACCCACTAAGGGCTCACGGGACAACAATGAGGCCTTTTATAGATCGTTACACACCTGGGAGGAAACTCCCAGATATGCTCAGAATAGGCTCAGAATGCTGTAAATATCACTGAACCTACAGACATTGCCAACATACTGGCTGACAGGTTCAGTGCAGATTTCTCCACCCACCCCTCCACCACAACTGGAGATATGTATGACAGAGGATTGTAGCCCCCCAAACATCTCAAATGCTCAGGTGGGAACTGCTCTATCCAAGGGAAAGGACGCAGCATCCATGGGACCAGATGGTGTCCCTGGTTTTGTGCTCCATGAACTCACTCAAGAATTAAACCCGCAGTCAGGGCAGCTGTATGATCTTAGCCTCAACTCAGGATATGTTCCCAAGGAGTGGCATATGTCAATGGTGGACCCACTTCACATGGGGTGCCTCCACCGACCACGGAAACTACCATCCCATCAGCTTGACAAGCAGGGTCTGCTAAGCTATGGAGAAGATCATAATGGAAGTCATAGATGAGGACATAGGGGACTTGCAGACATTAGATCCAACCCAGTTAGGCTTTGTTGAGGGCAGATCATGCCTTTTAAACTTGGTTGACTGTTTCATAACAGACACCAAGGCCATTGACAAGGGCAAGGCACTCCACACAGCCTACCTTGACCTGGCAAAGGCTTTCAACACAATACCCCACTTGGGTATCATTGAAAACATCACCAGCTTAAATGTGAACCCATACATCACAGGATGGGTTGCAAACCGGCTACGTGACAGAACAGACAGGTTCAGACTTGCTGGTGCCATGTCACACTCCACAACTGTCACAAGTGGTGGGCTCAGTCCTGGGCCCACTATTGCTCAGCATCTACTTTTCAGAAGTACAAGCAAACACAGCAGGATTATGGCTGACAAAGTTTGAAGATGACTGCAGACTGGGAACCATAGTTGGACACCCATCTGACACAGACATCCTTCAGAAGGGTGTCATAGTCACGGATAACTGGTGCCAGAGCCATGGCCTTACATTACACACTAAACAATGCATAGCCATACCCTTTGGGAAGAACAAGGTTACCACTAGTTCCCATGTAGGTGGCAATCCTCTAAGCACACAGGAGGTTATCAGGGACCTGGGCACCCAGGTTGAGAGTAACCTTTGTTTGACACTCACGTTGCCAGGGTAGTTAGGTAGAACTTCTACATTGCCCACCTCATCATGCAGGGATTCACATCTAGATCCAGGGAGGTCATTGTTCCTCTGTACTCTTCACTCATCGGACCATTGATTGAGTGCAATGCCCCATTCAGCATGTATATGACCCGACACCTATGGCAATTGGATGGGCCCACAAATTCCTCGACAGGAGGAGAAAGGGTCTCAAACATATTTCTTATGCTGCCCAACTGGAGGAATTCCAGCTTGATTCCGTGACTTACCGTCTGCTCAGAGGTGACCTGTGCCTGACATCCAAGGCCATGTCCAAACCTGAGTTAATGTACACGCTTCACCTCAAGACCTCTACATCCATCACAACTACAGTGGCAGGAGATTTAAACCTCAACACAGATATTAATAGGATGTGCTGGAGGGACAGATTCTTCAACCAGAGAGTCCCTATGCTGTGGAACAACATCCTGGTACATGTGAGGCTGAGTACCTCACTGGCTTTGTTCAAGTGAGATCTTAATCAATGGATGGGAGATTGCAGGTATGCCCCAGGGATAACCTCAGTATCACTGCTTGTCAGAGGCACAGCAATATAATGGGCAAATTATCCGTCAGAGTGAAGGTGCGGCAGACTCCATGGAACTCTGGTCTAGGCTTATAAATGCCCTAGGGCAGATAGCCTAGTATGAACCTGTGAACCTGTGAACATAGGCCTGGGGCAGTTGCTGCTATTAGGACAGTGGTCTGCAGCAAGCTATATAGTAGTAGTCAGTTTTAGCCATTGGTGTTTGACCATGGCTAATGCATGTTGCTTCTTGTTGTGGTAACAACAGGGTGTGTGGTTATCCATGCCATTTATTGGTAGTCACCCTCATTTTGTATCTTGTTCCATGTTTTTGCACATGTACATCACTGTATGAGGTGTGACCCTGGTAGTGTCAGGGTGCTGATGTGCGCTTTGACCCTGTTTTCTATTACAGCACTGATATGTGCATTCCCTATACTGTGTGCATTTACACTGCACACATCTTGCTGTTTATACCTTTGGCATTGGGTAGCATTACATCTAGGTTCCTATCCCTTGTGATAGCTATGAGGTGGGTTTGTGTTTTGTGGTTTATGATTGGTGAGGGTGGATGTTAGTCATGGTCCTCAGGTGTGCATATGATACATGGTATTACATTACTTAACACATGGCATTCATGCCTCGGGTGGTGCTGCAGGGCTGCCTCTGTCGGATGCACATACTACACTCCCTGTACATTTGGAAGCAGGTTGTGTCATGTTAGGCATCCCTGTTACTGTATGAGTGAGTCAGAGTGGGTATCGGTCCCAGTGTTCCTACTGACCAAGCATATGTGCTATCGTTGCCTCTTTGCCAAGGCCAGGGCATACTGGGCACACCTCCTTCTGCCTACTGGGACAAGGTCAGGTTGTTCCTCCTCCAAGTCACCCCCTGCCTGTGGTGGCCTTGGCAATGGTGGGGATGTTTGGCCCAGCCCTGTGCTGGTCCTGCTGCAGCTGTTTCCGCAGGATCATATTATGTAGCATAGCACATATCATGATCATTTGAGTACATGTAGTTGGTGTGTACTGCAAAGCTCCACCAGACGTGTCCAGACACCGGAACCGTGACTTGAGCAGCCCAAACACACGCTCTATGATATTACGTGTTTGTGCGTGTGCCTCATTATGGCTTTCCTGTTCGGGTGTGTGTGCATTTCTGATGGGTGTCATCAGCCACGGCTCAAGTGCATAACCAGCATCCCCCACTAGGTGTCCGTGTGGGAAGTCCCCATTGGCAAATGATTGGTACAGCTGCGTCAGATGCCAGATGTGGGAATCGTGGTAGCTACCAGGGCAGCCAGCACACACATTCATTATTATGCCCTGGGCATCACACACGACCTGGCAGTTGATGGAGGGGTATCCCTTGCGGTTAATGTAGACTCTACCCCGCTCACCGGCAGGTGCCTTGATGCGTATGTGCGTGCAGTCTATTGCACCCAGCACCTCAGGGTATCCCGCTATTTGCTGGAAGAGACGCATATTGCTGGACACAACCTCACGGTCACTAGGGACATATATATGATCACTGACATGTGGTGACATGGCATCCAGGAACTGGTGCAGTACCCTGGAGGCTGATGCCTGTGATATCCCCATCATATCGCCAGTTGGTCTCTGAAAGGTACCTGTTGCTAGTATTCTTAGGCCAGCACATACCTTGGTTTCCACTGGGATGGGTTCCCCTCTGTTGGTTCTGTGTGTGAGGCATGGCCTGCACAGCTCAACAATCTGCTGCAGGAGCTCTCTGTCCACTCTATAGCGCTCTACTATCTCCAGCTCATGTAACCCATGGTAGGTGACCCTAGGCCTGTATACTCTTCTCCTTCTCCTCACTCTGGGTTGTCTGTCAGCATCTGCATTATCACCACCCTCGGCAATTCGCCTATGTCTGATTATAACAGCTATGGCAGCCCCTAGCATTTCTGCTCTGAGTTCAGCTTTTTTCAGGTTTCAACTCTGATAGCTTAGTTTCTGGCAGTATCTCTTGTGAGAAACAGCCTGCACTGCTCTTTGTTGTGTTTTAAGTGCTGGGTTGGGCTTCTAGTCTGCCTGTGTAATTGCCTGCTTCTAATTGTTTCCACCAATTAACTTTAGTAGTATCTTCTGGCAGTTTCCTGTATTTTGGTTGTTTCCTATTTCCTCTCTGTTTCCTGAGGGGAGCAATGTGCACACCGGCTTAAACACGCTCACAGTAACTTAAACGTGTACACATCCCTACACGGTGTTACACGCGCACACATCCTTACACGGTGTTAGCTAGGCTGATTCATGCTAAAACGCCAGACACGCCTTACACACGTGCGCCCACAAAACCGTTGTAAACAGTTTGCAACACGCTCCCACATGTTGAACCTGCCTTACACGCGCGCATGCACGTATTTCAAGAAACTTAGAGTGTAGGGATAGCGTATGCCCTCAATTTCTTGACATTCCCAGTGTTCTGTTGGGACACACCTCCTCCCTGATGTCTGTCTGTCATCTCTTACCTTACATTGCCCTCCAATCTGGTACATTTCTTTCTATCCTTCCCCCCCATGATGTCACCTACCTCTTACTCTGTTCCTCCCCCTTCTCTAACTCTTACATGACTCAGAAAGTGCTCATTACTTATGTGGCAGTGTGATTCAGTATTGTAAGCCTCATTTACATAGGATTGCCTAGTAATGCTTAGTTACATATCTTACACGGAGCTTCCCCCCCTTGACAACCACTAAACGGAGGCCATATTGTTTTGCTCTGCAAGTCCCTCCATTGACATTTCATGTAATACATAAATCACCTAATTGTGGGCTTATAAGCTTCGGTTTTCAGTTTTAGGTAGCGCACCCGTTTGCTGGTGTGCTACAGTTAAACACATAAATCCGTGAAAAAAAAAAAAGTTATATAACTTTTTGCAACACTTTCATGCCAATGGCCACATATTTGGCCATTGGCATGCTTAATATAACAAATGCACCCTTTATTTGGAGCTGACATAGCTCCGTTTTAATTTTGCAGAAATGTACTCAGTTGTCAGCTGAGTACATTTCTGCAGCTAACACGTCCGTTACACGGACTGGTTTGGGCTTCGTGGATCGCTCACATACCTCATTTGCATATCTTGGAGCTGCAAATGAGGTATTGAGCATTTCCACGCCCACTCCGTGTAAGAGACGTGTTAGCTGTCTCTTACACGGAGATTTGGGCTGTTGCTGAATCAGGAGGCTTACACGGAGGCTTACACTACTCTTGAACTCCGTGTAAGCCTTCCTGAATCTGGCCCAATGTCTAGAATGTTCTGTCCCCTAGTAGTTTTTTTTTTACAATCTGAAGCAATTGTTGTTCCTGAATATATGCTGTGAATAATTTTCTTACTAATGTTGTAGAATCAATATTATTCCAGTCTGTTTCTGGTAAATTTAAGTCCCCAGCTAATATTATTCTTCCCTCCTGTGTTTCATGCAAGAAATGTATGAATTCCTCTAGGTCATCTGCACTTGACTTTGGTGGTCTATACACTCCAACAATTATTATATGTTCCAGGGTTGTCTTTACTGTCACAGGTACACAGTCTATAGTGTTGGTGTTATCACTGAACATATAATAATCACAGGTCTCATAGCTCTATTTAATCCCTATCATAACATCTCCACCTGATTTTTTTATTAAAATGCCTGTTACAGTAAAAACATCATACCCTGACAGAACTGGTTTCCCATCATTGTTCTTTAACAATGTTTCACAAACAATAACAACATCAATCTTGTGGGAACGTAGCACATTTTCCAATAAAATTATTATTAATGCTCCTAGCATTAACAACCATCAGAGATGCATCAAATGTTGCTATCTGTGGGCTGTTAGATTTTTGACATGGCAGAAATCCGGGTCTATATTAGTTGATCAAATGTTTAGTTAATGGAATAATTAAATGTCAATCACTAATAATCGAACACACAAAATCGCGAATGGCAGTTTCCACTCAGGGAAACAAGTCATTTGGCCGTTGCACAGAGTTTGCCCTTTCTTCAATGTGGAGTGATCTTGGAGTTGGTATATTTAGTTTGGGGGGGGGGCGAAGACCCCCACTTCACTTGTGTTTATTTATTTATTTTTGTTGGGTAATGGCATTGCTTCCCTGAGTGGAAACTGCCGTTCAATGTTTTGTGTGTGCGATTATTAGTGATCAATGTTTAGTTACTCGCTTAACTAAACTTTTAATCATCTGATATAGACGCCAAAAATCCTGCCTAGTGTTTGTTAATATTGCAAAATATCTGCTGCAAAAATTCTCTTCCCTGATCTAGACAAATGCACACCATCCTGTCTGAACACGTGTGCCCAAAAGAAGGCTTAGATGCTCTACACATTTCCATTTTTTAAAACAGGACAGTTTTCTATGTAGGTATTTACCCAAAAAATCTTTTCATTCACAGTGACCTGACTATCCTTTCTATAGGCGATTTGTGAAAAATGCGTCCTAACACCAGTACAAATCTATCTAAGAGGGCTGTCAGTTCCCTACTAACAGTTAGAGAATCCTTGCGGGTGACATCATTTGTACCAACATGAATAAAAACAGATTCATACTTCCTTACATTAAGGCATTCCAAGGCTTGTCTCACATTTTCTATTTTCACTATTGGGAAGCATAACAGTATTCAATATTCATTATCATGTATACAAATATATGTATCAGTTCCTCTAATAACTGAATCTCCAATTACAAGAATATCTTTGCTGGCCAGCTCTGAAGAATCTTCAGCTTCTAATACAATAATATCTTCTCTATCAATTGTTACGAAGGATAGATTTTCATCACTATTAATCTTATTAATCCTACTGTTTTCATTGTGTATTAAATTCTCATCCAGCTGGTGTTGTAAATCCACAGCTTGAGTTATGTAGTCAACATCTGTCTTTCTCCTCTCTTTTTCTTACAGTAATGTTCTTCATTCTTTTCCATGTTCAATTTTGATTTTTTCCTTTTCACCTGCCCCTTGCCACTTTTTTCTACCTTTTCCATTGGAAAGGTGATGCCTTTTTCTGTAGACTGAGGGTTTTCTGATAGACAGATATCTTCATTCCCTGTCACCAGTGTGTTACATAACAAAGCAGCATCCTTGTTACTATGTAGTCTCTTTCCTTTACAGTCATTAGTCAGTTTCTTCTTCTTCCTTATTATTTGTTGAGAACTTCTTCCTTTCTTTCTTTTTTTGTTTCCTTCTAAACAAACTGGATCCTCAGATTGCTGAGTACTTGCATCCACAATTCCATAGTTCTCATGGACCTCATCATGTTTCATAGGAGTTGAATGCTCTTTGCAGAAAATAGATACATCATTTCCTAAATCTGTTCTATTTCTTCTATGCCTAACATTATTTAGTTCATCAGTCCAGTCATTAACATATGAAACAACAGTTCTCCAAGCCATGCCAATTGCACAAGTGCAATCATCATCAAGTTGAGATTTGCTTCTAACAATGGTAAGCAAATCATCCAACTTTTGACACAAGGAACAAAGATCACCAGTTTTATCAGCTGTTACCTTTAAATATGCATAGCATTTATTACACTGTACAAGATATTTGTTAATTGCATACTCATTTAAAGAATCAGTATTCAGCTTCAAATAAGTACAATATAACAAATGAAAAGATCAAAATCAGTAACCAGAGAATTCAAAGAGAACTTTAGACAATTTCTATGACAAAAAAAAAAAAAAATTCACACCAGCAATATGCAACTAAATAAAGTACAGTAAGTTGTTCTGACCATACAAGTTCTGCAAACCAGACAAAGGTTGTAATTCCTTTACACGCAGTAGCTTCTGCTCACTATCGCTCGCAGTAGCACTTCTTTTTGACAATAAAGCTAAATAAATCACAAACCAAAATGGAATTGTTTAGATATTCTCAGGATTTTCCTCTCTGTAGTCTGTGTAAATTTATAGCTGTTTAGGCCCCTTGGGGTGGCTAGAGCTTGCCTGTCTAAAACCTATCCGTTTCTAACAACCAACAGTGAAATTAAAGGTAAAACAATAAAATATGAATCAAAGTAAATCTTTTTAACTAGCAGTCCCTTCCTACCTACAAACAGTGAAACAGTGATAACAAGTACAATATAAATTCAAATAAAACTTCTCTTACCAATCAATTCCACAGTAAGTCACAAACCAAGAAAGGATTGTTTAGATATATATTTATATTTTGGATTGATGTAACAGTTGTAAAGGGATGCTTATTTAGGTCAGTAGCTGCATTTCATTTTATGGCAGGTTGATTTATTATCAGGGAAAATTTTGTATGCTGACTACAGGGAATTCAGTCAATTTTGTTTTATGTTCTAGTGAAGGTTGTGCGTAGGATAAATGGTATTACATAATTCATCGTTTGATGGTATTTTGGGTACAATGAATTTATAATAAATTTGTAGGGATAGTATCAAACTTTATTAAGTTTTAGCCATGGCATTTTGGATAACTGGTAGTATATAATGTTACCTAAGCATTTGATTATTAGTTTGTACACATCCCCTATTTTGTCATAGTGGTTTTTGTGAGAAAATGTCATGGCATTCCAGAACTCTCACAGTAACCCTTCTAGTTTTAGTCACAATGACATTTTCCAGGAAGGAGCAGGGAAATATCCTGAGGACTATACATTATAGAACCTCATAGCAGCACAGTATCCAAGCAGCCCATTCTTTCCTTTAAAATAACTGGAACTTTGTATAAATCTTATCCCCTGCCTTTTTTCTACATTCTTCCCTGTGCTAATTCTTTCTGTCTTTCAGGTTCAGCCATGGTGTGGGCTGTGACATCCCTGCTCTAGGCCAGTGATCAAGGAGTCTCAGTCCTCACCATGGACATCGGTGAGGGATGTTCACTTAGAACAAAGTTAGAGACACACATTATTTACAGATGCAGCTCTCTGCACCAAGCACAATTTTCCTTAAGAGCACACAGAGAACACATTCCTGTCCTGGGACTGGGTCTTCCTCTCTCTCTCTCTCCAGGAACCAAATAAGACTCCCAACTGACCACAGCTGTAGAGTTGAGTCCTCAGCTGAGTCTTCCAAGCCAATTCCTCCACTGCCCTTTCTGTGAAACCAGTGCTCTGTATCCATGCTGTAAGTAGCTGAAACACACACTCTTTGAGATTTGATTTTCTCAAACACACACACACACACACACACACACACACACACACACACACACACACACACACACACACACACACACACCTGGGAAAGGCTGGCACAGATTTACCAGCTATGACCCCTCTGTCCAGACTATAAGGTAGATACTGCCGCCAGAACACTCCAAAGCCAGCTACTCTAATCTTACAAGGGTACCCAATTATACTGAGTAAAATTAATACTGATACAAATGGTAGTGTTTGACCAGTGCAGCAAGGCTTTCAGAAACAGCCACAGTGTCACCAAATAAATATGAGTACTCTCAAAGGTTAAAATTCTCTAAAAGACCAGCCACAATAAAAAAGTTTAAATATGTTTAATAAATAATAAAAACATGAAAATACTGAATATCTATTTACAATAAACACCAGAGTTTAAATCACAGGAAATGTTAAAAATAATGTACATGGAAAGGTTCACACAGATACAGAAAAACAATACTTAACTAATCTCACTATATTTTTCTGACTGATCTAAACAATTACTGTCCCCTAGTTCACTTACTAGAGCAAGGCAGGATGAAGTGGGTGAGAGGTCCTTTGTCAGGATTCACAAATAGACTGCCCCGATATTTCTGTCCCATCTAGTATTAAAACATCATTTCAGCACTTGATTACAGAATGATATCATATACACCTGGTCATCTGACACTGGTTCCCAACAGTACCCCCTTTACTAGAAACTGAACCAGAATCTACCACATATGTGTTACCATACACACAGACAGAGCTTTGTTAAGATGTTTTATAGCATCTGGAAGATATAAAACCATTTTAAAAACTTCCACCCTTCCAGGGTAGCAATTAGTTCACTGATAAGGACAATACAGTAGGATTCCTAGTCCTGGTTTTCTCAGAACTGTAACATAAAATCTTTATGGCCTAAACCACTTAATTTAATTTCAGACTATTTTTCAAAGTTAGCTGGACTGAGATTAACCTCATCTCTTCCAGTAACCCCTGTTATAATATATTAATTTCAGCAGTTACAATGCAGTCTATCATACAGGTGTATTTCTTTTCTGTCCAGGAGGTTCCACTGTTGGTACATTTTTAACACAAGTAGCTTTACAAATGCATTTTTAACACAAGCACCTGTACAAATCAGTTTGATATACAAATGACATATAATTATTTACAAAACTCCAGCTAACTATGCTGGCATATGTTACACATCCACTGCCCTACTTCTCCTGGCATAGCTGGCAATACCTCACATCATCACACAGTCCATTAAAAAGAGATGGTTGCATTTACAGCAGGAAATGCAAGGCTTGCTACTTGATTTAGAAATGGTGGGGGTGGCTGATCAAAGCCTGAATTCCAGGAGGATATCTTCAATAAATCCGGAAGAAGGTACAGCTGTTGGATCACCTCCATCTAAGAAGGCTCAGAAAAAGACAGTCAGAGATGCTTCCAGCCAAAAGGTCACCTCTTCCTGCTCAAACATATCTACAGAAGCACAAGGTAATGTCTCTGTAGAGGCTACATGACTTGCTATTAGTGGTAGGGATCAATCTGCTGATAATTGTTTAGAGGATTTTATAAATTCTTTGCCTGAAGAGGATAGAGTTATGCTGTTTGACTGAACCTTAGAGAGAAACTTTGTTACCTCTACACCTTTGGGTTCAGGAGCTGGAGCAGGTATTGATGTTGACCAGGTGGTGCAGTTACCTTAACCCAACTTGCATGGGGGACCTGAGGAGGTCATGGGTTCAGAGATGGAGGTCCCACCCCAGTCAGATGAGTGTATCCCCCTATTCTTGTCCCCCATGGCTGCCCCTGTGTTCACATATTCCAAATCACCTGGCTCTCATATCACAGCACACATTCCCTCTAAGGACAAAGATAAGATTTTAAAAGGAGAGTTTGTAGATCTCTTTGCTCTAGTAGATAATGAGGCTATAAAGCACATACTGGACACTTATAACACATCCAACAAGGACTTGATGGCAGCCTTAGTAGCCTTCAGGAAGAAGGTGTCAACCAGGACACCTGTGAAAAACTGGGATACTTGGTCTCTGGGTTTATGGTATTTATGGCCATAATCATTGAGAAGGATCCCACCCAAGCACTACCTTTATTAGCTTAGTTTGAAGCCATAAGGGAAGCCCACCATGTGAAAGGGGGGTTTGGGGTGGTTGAATTATGATCAGCGCTTCAGGAAGCTGAACGCCCTCGATAGTTCCTTCAGTTGGGAGTCTAGGCATCCTGACATATGGCTCAGTGCTTTGATGGACATGGAGGTGCCTACGGGCATTGAGGGAGGGGCTGCTAATACAAATGATATAAGATTTTGCTGGGTATTCAATCAAGGAAAATGTGTTTGGCCCTCTTGCAAATATAACCACTTGTGTTCAGGATGTGGAAAGGGTTATCCTGTTTTCTGATGTTAGCGCTTGTTTCCTAAGGACAGGTGGAATTTTTCTACATCTCAGACAAATGAAGAAGTTGTTAAGGGGTGCAACTCTTCCTTTCATGCTAAGTCACCTTTTCTTGGACATAAAGAAACAGAAAAAGTAGGTACCGGTGATAAATTCAGCAGCAACAAAACTAAATCCAGTGATAAACGAACGAGTAGTTGCTGGAGCCACAAACAGTTCTGGTAAAGCACAGTCTTTAATAATGTAGAATCCATGTAGAAAGCAATAAAACACAAGCACTAAAAATAGTTTCACCTCTAGGCTTCCTCAGGTGAACCCACTCCACAGCCCTGTTAGATTCAGTGTTAGTTAACAAGGTGTCATCCATCAAATGGCATGAACACACTGTGGCCAGGTTAATAGAGAAAGAGAGCTGAGCTGGTAGGATAATTGGTCTCTTGTTATCCCCTCCATGATTTTTATTTAAAATTTCTCCTATCAGCCTGGCTCCCAAGAAACAAGAGGGTGAGTTCAGATTAATTTGTCACTTATCTCACCCAGCGAGGTTTCAGTCAATGGTTTTACTGACACCAAATTGACCAAAGTACACTAATCTCTTTTGGATTGGGAAGCAGAAGTGATCAGGGACAATACAGACCCCTGGCTCTGTAAGATGGATATACAATCTGCTTTCCATCTTCTCCCAGTGAGACAACAGGATTGGCCTTATTTAGGTTTTCAGTTCAATGAGATTTTTCCCCAACACTGCAATGCCAGTGGGGTTTTCTGTGGCTTGTGCAACATTTGAAAGATTTAACACAGCTTCACATTGGTGTTGGCAAAAATGAGCCCCCTGCAAGTCAGCAGTATACTACCTAGATGCTTTTTTTGATGGGGAGAGGGTCAGGATGGTGCTTTGGAAGGGATGTCCATTTTCAAGCAGCTTTGCAGAGAGTTGGGGTACCCTTAGCTGATGACAAGTCAGAGAGGCCAAGCCAGAACATGACTTTCTTGGGCTTAGATGTAGACATCACTGATAACTCCTTCAAGCTTCCAACACCTAAACTGAGACAAGTCCACCAGTTACTTTGTAGGTTTTTGTGTTCCAGCAAAGTAAAGGTAGGCGACATCATGCAGTTACACAGTTTGTTGAATTTTGCCTGTAGGGCAGTTTCTCTAGGCAAAACCTTCCTAAAGTCCGTGTCGGACTTGTTGAAAGGTAATAGGCCCAAGCACCACCTGCTCAGGTTGACCAGATGGGTTAAAGAGGACTTTTAGTTATGGTTTATGTACTTGAGACAATTTCTTCTGGCAGTCCCCTTGGACCACAGCCACTGACCTTGAGCTTTTTACTGATGTGGGTGGGGGTGTCTGGTATGGGGGATATTTTATTTGTAGCTGGTTTGCTGAACGGTGGCTGGAAAGTTAGTCCATGGAGAGGAGGAGGAGGAGGGACATCATGATTCTAGAGATTTTTCCTATTTGGGTGGCAGTATTAGTATGGAAGGATAGATTATGTGACAAGAGGATCATTTTTCACTCAGATAATATGGCAGTGGTACATGCTCTCAAAAACATTTTTCCATGTTCAGGTGGGTCCATTCCATCATCAGCCTTTAATTTTGCTGAGTTTACAGATTAATTTGTCATTTTTGTTTGTTCATGTCCCTGGTTATCTTAATCCTATAGCTGACAGCCTTTCTCAATTTCAGTTTGCCAGGTTTCGCCTCTTGGCCAAGCATTCAGATCCAAAGGGTAACCCAGTTCTTCTGAGAGTCTGGCTAATTGGAGAAGACTAGCATTATTAGTTTGGCAAATTCCTGGGCCAGCAACACTAGGTAGCTTACTCATCATCTCTACAAGTTTTCAAGATATTCTACAGGTCTTTGATCCCTGGTCCCAGGCTATGGGGAGTACAGAAATTACTACAAATTTTAATGGCTAGGTCCACAGCGGGGGGATTCAGCTAAAAATTTCAGAGTACACTTGGCAGCTTTAGGATGGTTGAAGTGTTTTTGGGCCTTCAGGCTGTGTTAGGACATTGGGTTATGAGGAGGATGCTTAAGGGCCTAGAGAGCATGTGGGGACCTTTCCAAATCCCAGAAAACCCATTGGGAGACAATTGCTTCCCTTTGTTATTCAAGGTCTTTTACAGGGCCACTGGTGAAATTTCATTTGTTTGTTTCTATAGCCACTTTGTTCTCTTCTTTGTATGCATGTGCTTTCTGGGCCAATGAACTTCTCCTTTACCTTTGTTGGGAGGATCTTGTCATCCACAGGGAGTTTGTTATGATTTGGTTGAAAAAATCCAAGACTGACCAAGTTGGTAAAGGTTAGCAGGTGTGCCCGGACAACACCAGTAGACTACTCACTTGCCCTGTACATTGGGTTAGTTTGCTATTTAATATTACATACTTAGAGAAGAGGTTGGTTTTGTTTTTCATGTGGGCCCCCAGCAGGCCTTTTGACTTATTAGAGATTAATGCATTTCTTAGGCAGGTCTTGACAGGGAAAGGAATTCACCAACAAGGATACTCCTCCTATTCCTTTTGGATAGGTCATACCTCAGACTTCACCATGAAAGGGCAATCTGTGCAGGTTATTCAAAGGATGGGAAGGTGGGCCACTGATGCCTTTTTGTCATACATCAGGCATTTATTTTTGTTTCTGTTGCAGGGAAGGAGGTGATTTGGCTCTTGGACCATTATTTTATGCAGAGAGAACCCTTCCAAGCCTTGACCCACCTGGCTGGTCACATAAGTTCTTTTGACAATAACCTGTGGACAGTTCATTCTTTTGGTTTCCTTGGTCTTAGTTGGTTTCAAGTTTGGGAAATCTGGTATAAAATTACAATGGAAGAAGCGTTGTGATCATTTACCTCAAGGGAAATTATCTGGGTCAAGCCCCTAAGAAGATATTGTTGGCCTGAATCTTATCTGATATGGAACACTGGCAGCAGCTATGTCCAAAAGTATTGTTCTTTTGGTCCACCATCATCCCTAGACTGTAGTGGAGGGATGCTAGAAGGCCTAGTGCCATTGAGAGAATGAGGTATTTTATCAATTACAGAGTCAAGCAGGCTGCTAGCCAAATTGGTTTCAGGAGACTGAGCACAGTGATATTGACAGACTGGAGCCCGATTTCTATGATTTGGACAATGTTCATTTTAATAACATGGATTTTAATTTGTTTAATTTTGATATGGTTGTTGCTGTTCAAAACTTTTTCAAAGTTTAACTTGTTTTCTTTCATAACCAGACTTTATTTGTGAAGCCATTGTTTTGGGAGGGATAGCATGGCATGCCAGTTTGGCAGTGGCCTTACAGTTTCACCCTCCCTTGTGTTCCACCCTGTTCTTGTTCAACGGCCTCAGCTCTACTCAAATTTGACTGGTGGTCACATCAAAGGGTATGTGGATTGTAAGTATGAGTTAAATGGGTTTGCCACCAGATTTAAGGTAGCCAGGAATACGCACCTGGTTTTCCATGAAGTGGCAGTGAGAAAAGGCAGGTGTATGCCAACCAGCTTGAGGGGATGATTTGATGGTATTTGTTGATATGGTGCGCATGAATTGCTTATGGCATCACTATTGGTTGTCCTTGATTGTTATATAATAATAGGTCGCAAAGTCATTATGGTGTGTTTTATAATTCAGCTCAGTGGATAACTGCTGTTAATGCAGGCTAAAAAAGCTTTCTAATCCTCAATGCAGGTATCTTTTGTTCTTTCAGCTTATGATCCAAACAGGATTATCTTTTTGGATGTCATGGTTGGGAGAAATTTCGGTAACACACTCTCCACTCAGGTACATCGTACATTTCCCCAATACAATTTCCTCCTCCATGCAACCAGCTACCATCCTCCTCATGTCTACAACAATATTCCCAAGTCCCAGTTTATTCAGGGAAAACGTATCTGCTCTGATGAACATTCATATGATCTTTTCAAACAAGATCTTATTTCCAGATTTAAAGATAGGGGCTATCATGCTGGCTATGTATACTGGGTTTCCAACACAGTTGAACATCTGGCCAGGGCTGATCTCCTTCAATATAAAATCAAAACCAATTATGACAATTCTGCCATGAGATTTGTAACCACATATGGCAGGAACACCAACTCACTTATGCAAAGTGTCCGACACCACTGGAATATGTTGCTGGCTGACCACACATTGTCTGGCATCCTACCCACTACATGTTCTTTTTCTTTCAAAAAAGGCAAGAATCTGGGTTTTTATTTCAATCACTACAAACACTATACATCATCCAATATGTCCCTAACCCAAACTATGTTATTGGGGGATCAGTTGATTGGTTGCTTTCCCTGTGGCCACTGTTCCTATTGCTCCAAAATAACTAAATCCAAAACTTTGAGTAGTAGTAATACTGGTCACATTTTTGATATTTCTTTCTATGCCAACTGTCAGTCAGATTGGGTAATATATTTAGCTACATGCCATTGTTCGGCATTCTATGTAGGGCAAACTTCACGTCCAGAGAAGTTTCGGATGGGTGAACATTTTTGTGACATTAGACATAAGAAAAACACAAATGTCTTATACAAACATACATTAATACATCCAGCTGCTTCTTTCAACTTTGTTACTATTGACTGAATAACAGCACACAGATCCAACAAAGCTGGTTGACATTACATTTTGAACCAGAAAGAGAAAAAGTGGATTATTAAAGTAGGGGGATTATTTGCCACAGGGCTAAATGAGCATCTTTAATTTGATCATGTGATCATGATTACAAACAGCTGTCATACTTGCAGAGACTCTTGTTGTTCGCTATTTCTAGCCATCTTTGTGGTGCTTTAATCTCAAGTTTGTCATCATAATAATTCTGTCAGGTTTATATCACATAATCGAACTTCCAAAATATTGAACACCATAAGCTTGAACTTGGAAGTTTGAAATGTGATAACATCGAACGCTCAGAACAGCAAATTTTTTCCCAGGGAAAAAATTTGCTGTTCCAAGAAACACACACACACAACACAAACACACCAAAAACTATCTCTAATGTGTATGTTAGCTCCATCAACCTCTGATGTGTGTGTCAGCTCCATCAACCTGTCATAATTGAGAGTTGAGGTCAAGGGCATGCATTTCCGGCTCACCATTTGATTTGGATCTGCGAGCAGGAAGGAAACTATATATTCCTGCTTATTTTGAGTTAGGACTGGAGACGCTTGTATTTATGTGAACAGAGTTAGGAAACGCCGGTATTTATGAACAGATATGGATCAGCGAGTGAGCAGGAAGATTTATGGGATGCTCGTATTTATTATTTCTGCTTGGGAGACGAACAGATTATTTCTGCTGATTGGCAGATGCACGTATTTCATATGAGGTATGGTTTGGTGTGCGTGTACGAATGGATTATTTCTGCTGCTTGGGAGATGCTCGTATTTCATATGAGGTATGGCTTGGTGTATGTGTGTGTGTGTGTGTGTGTGTGTGTGTGTGTGTGTGTGTGTGTGTCTGTTCGTGCAGTTACAAGTGGATTTGGATTGCACTGTGTTTTACTAAAGTTGTTTGCATGGCAGATGGATTTTGAAAACCCTCACCACTTGTATTTGATCAGAATATTGCAGAGAACTGGAGAATATTTGAGCAAGTGTTTGATATTTTTACACAAGCAGCTTACTCAGATAAAGATGCATGCACCAAGGCATTCATTTTGTTAAACCTAGCTGGGTCAGAGGCTATTGACAGAGAGCATTCATTTGTGTATGCACCAGCAGTGTGTGAAGGTGAAAGTCGTCATATTGTTATTCATGCTGAATCAAGGGACGATCCTGAGTGTTTGAAGCATAAATTCAGAGAAATGTGTAACCCCCAGACCAATGTGACATTAGAGAGGCATTTGTTTTACACAAGGGACCAAAGGCCAGGAGAAACATTTGCAGCTTACATTACTGACTTGAGAAACAAGACTAAAACTTGCATGTTTGGTGAACTAAAAGATGAGTTAATAAAGGACAGGCATCGGGGCAGAGACTTAATGTTGAGCAAAGCCTCTGAGATTTGTCAAATCTATGAGGTTGCAGAAAGACACACAAGTATGCTTGCAATTGACAAGAACATGGTTTCAACAAGCTCCAGAGCAAATGTAGATAGTATGCAACACGTGGCAAGCAGAAACAGGCCTAGGCTAGGCATGTGACACCTGCTACCCTGCAGGCTCCCCAAGGAAAATCCAAAGTTTTCTAGCAAAGTTCCAAGACCAGTTCAGTTAAAGGAGCATGCTCAGTGCAGAACAAACGCTTCTCAGTACAGCACCAGGGTGAATCAGCAAAACCCAAGTCAAGCTTTATTGTTAACTGTCGCAATTGTGGTGCCAACCATAGGTCTAAAAGAGAAAAGTGTTTAGCATTTGGTCAGCAATGTCACAAGTCTAAAAAATGGAATTATTTTCACACTTACCAATGTACATCTGTCAAAGGTCCTACCAGATGATGGCAGATAACGATGGTTAGAGCTTGAAGCAATTTTTTTGTCAATAGAAATATGGCTTGATAGCAAATTATTGACCTCATTGGCATTAGAAACTTTATTTGAGGCTCATCAATGCAACAGTTTGCTGAAGATAGTGCTGACTTGGCTAAAGAGGCCACCTTGAAAGTCGTGGTTTGGCTCATCCAATTTTTTTGTTCATGTGAACTTAAAATAGTCAAATACAAACACTGTAGAAATTTGTAAGAATCCTCTGCTGCAGCCTAGAAGTTGGGGTATGTGGGTGGGGTGTAAATAGTACTAATTCTTGTTTCAAATAGGTACATTCTACAAATGAAGATGAAACCGAAGCAGCTATTGAGCACATTACAAAATAAGGGAACTGCCATGGGGGGCATCCTTTGCCCCTATATATGCCAACTTGTTCATGGCTTTTGTTGAGGAACAAATCATTTACGATCAATCCCACAATCTTTACCTTGATGAAATTGACATTTGGAGGAAGTATCTGGATGAGTTGGTGTGGAGGGCTGATGTTGATTATTTACACGAATTTGTAAATTATTTAAATGAAAACAAATGGGGAATTGAATTTATGGTTAATTATAATTAGGGTTGGAAGGTGGCCTAATGGTTAAGGTGTTTGCCTTACAAACACAAGGTGCAGGGTTTGAGTCTCACAAGGGATAATTGGCTAGGCTTGCAAAGGCAGTTAACCTAGTACTAACCTATGATCCAAACAGTATTATCTTTTTGGATGTCATGGTTGGGAGAAATTTCGATAACACACTCTCCACTCAGGTATACCGTATATTTCCCCAATACAATTCCCTCCTCAACGCAGCCAGCTATCATCCTCCTCATGTCTGCAACAATATTCCCAAGTCCCAGTTTATTCGGGGAAAACGTATCTGCTCTGATGAGCATTCATATGATCTTTTCAAACAAGATCTTATTTTCCATATTTAAAGATAGGGGATATCATGCTGGCTATATGTACTGGGCTTCCAACACAGTTGACCATCTGGCCAGGGCTAATCTCCTTCAATATAAAATCAAAACCAATTATGGCAATTCTGACATGAGATTTGTGACCACATATGGCAGGAAGACCAACTCACTTATGCAAAGTGTCCGACGCCAATGGAATATGTTGCTGGCTGACCACACATTGTCTGGCATCCTACCCACTACATGTTCTTTTTCTTTCAAAAAAGGCAAGAATCTGGGTTTTTATTTCAATCACTACAAACACTATACATCATCCGATATGTCCCTAACACAAACTACTTTATTGGGGGATTGGTTGATTGGTTGCTTTTCCTGTGGCCACTGTTCCTATTGCTCCAAAATAACTAAATCCAAAACTTTCAGTAGTAGTAATACTGGTCACGTTTTTGATATTTCTTTCTATGCCAACTGTCCGTCAGATTGGGTAATATATTTAGCTACATGCCATTGTTTGTCATTCTATGTATGGCAAACTTCACGTTTGGTGAAGTTTCGGATGGGTGAACATTTTTGTGACATTAGACAAAAGAAAAACACGAATGTCATACAAACATACATTAATACATCCAGCTGCTTTTTTTAATTTTGTTATTATTCACTGAATAACAGCACACAGATCCAACAAAGCTGGTTGACATTACATTTTGAACCAGAAAGAGAAAAAGTGGATTATTAAATTAGGGGGATTATTTCCCCCAGGACTAAACGAGCATCTTTAATTTGATCATGTGATCTTGATTACAAGCTATATATGGGGAATGTTTGATACTAACACAGTGACACTGAGGAAGGCATTGCAGTTTTTTGCAGAAACCGGTCTGTATGTATCTTCATTCTGTGGTTATGTAGTTTCTTACTACTAGCCTAATAAAGCAAATTGGTGCTACAGCTGCTGGTCTCTCTTTTTCATTTTGCATTCTGCTTTGGTTTGAGTCCTTGCAGCTGCCCATACTTGCAGAGACTCTTGTTGTTCGCTATTTCTAGCCATTTTTGTGGTGCTTTAATCTCAAGTTTGTCATCATAATAATTCTGTCAGGTTTCTATCACATAAGCAAATTTCCAAAATATTGAACACCATAAGCTTGAACTTGGAAGTTCGAAATGTGATAACATTGAAAGCTCAGAACAGCAAATTTTTTCCCAGGGAAAAAATTTGCTGTTCCAAGAAACACACACACACACACACACACACTCACACACACACACACACACACACACACACACACACACGCACACACACACACACACACACACACACACACACACACACACACAAAACCACACCAAAAACTATCTCTAATGTGGGGGGGCTTCGCCCCCACACCCCCTGATGTGGTGGGCTGTAGCCCCCACACACCCCTTCTTAAATAAACCAACTCCGAGATTGCACCACAGTGGAGGAAATAGCGAAGCCCTGGGTAAGAACTTGATTTTACACAGCTTCAACATTGTCAGCGTTCGAGGTTTTGGATTCAATGTAATGCCATTCAATATTGTGCAGTTTCGCGGTTATGATATAAACCCATTCTGTCATGCTCTGTACAGCAAAAGTGTTTGCAGTGTGTAATAAACAGGGGTAGTAGAGTCGAACCATGATTAAGACATAAGCAGGTTAATGGTGGGTTAATGATGTATGTAGCCAATAGTTACTATGCACTATTAATTTGGAAAAACATTAAATAGTGAATGACATACGTCTGGTTTCAAACTGTTGACACAATGCAAAAAACAATCTACAAACCTGAGCATTATCTGAGCACATCACATAGGTACTCATACTTCCCATCTTAAAAATCACAAATTTAAGGGGACAGTGACAAAATATGGAAGTAAGGTAGAATGTCGACATCAGGCTTCACCACAGTAATGACAAGTGTTTATATCCTATAAGTTATACATCACATCCAGCAACCTACTAAACATGTTAGAGTATAATACAGTTTTTCAAAAAGAACATATTATGCTCAAGTTACGATTTCAAATAATACTTATCTTTCACCCATAAAGAAGGCAAAATTATTCCCATCATTAACTAGTAATTGTTTGAGTTGTAATACTACAGAAGCTGATATTTTTAAATATTTTTAGTTATGTAAATTGTCTAGACAAATGTGGGAAATTTTGATATCTAGACTTCATAGCTTTCTCCTGAGATAGAAGGAATCCTTTGGCAAATGTCGATTTTACAACTTCCACCTATGAAGGTACACAGATAGAAAACACATTGGGCCAGATTCACGATGGCTTGCACGGAGTCTACGAGTAGAGTAAGACTCCATGCAGCCATCATGTCCGACGAGCGATCCACGAACAGTCTGTAGGGGCGTGTAAGACAGCTCCTAACACATCTCCTACACGGAGAGGGCTGTGATATGCAAATTACCTCACTTGCAGCCGAAAGGCATGCAAATGAGGTAAATTTGCGATCCAGGAAGCAGAAACCAGTCCGAGTAGGAGACGTGTTAGCTGCAGAAATGTACTCAGTTGACAAATGAGTACCGTTCTGCAAATAGCACAGTGGAGCCTTGTCAGCTCCAAATAAAGGTTGCATATGGTTGAGGAAGCATGCCAATGGCCAAATATATGGCCATTGGAAAGTTTCCCTGATGCAAAATTAAAATAAAAATAATTTTTTTTTGCCGATTTCCCATGTTTAAGCATAGGGCAGCGCCGTGCAAATGGGGTGCGCTATAAAAATCATAAAATAAGGCAATAAAAGCCACAAACATGGAATTTATGACAATTGTCAAATTACAATGTAAGGGAATAGCAGGCTGAAGACAACATGGCCACCGAGTAGGGGTTGCTAAGGGGAGAAGCCCAGTCTAAGACATGTAACCAAGCATTAGTAGGCAATCCTATGTAAATGAGTGTTAGGATAGTGAATCGGACTTTTACATAGCAAATGAGCACTGTCAGTGGAGTGTAGGAGTAGGATATGGGGAGGAACAGAGTAGGAGATAGGTGACATCACAAGGGGGGTATGTATGAAAGTAGTGCAGCTCATTGGAGGACAGTGGCATGTGTTAGGTGCCAGTTAGACATCGTGGAAAGAGATCTGTCAACAGGTAGGCCAGGGAAAGCCAAGAAATGGAAGGTGTATACTGTGGATAACACCAAAGTTTCTTGCTGAGTGGGTATGCACGTGTGTGCGCGCCTGTAAACTTGACTAAGACAGAGTGTGCGAGTGGGAGCATGAGTGCTCGCGTTTAAGTGGGAGTAAGCATGTATAAGACTGTTTAAAGCCCTGTAAGCTTGTTTGTGCTGGTGTGCATGCGTTTTAACCTGAATAAGCAAGTTTTAGTCCGTCTAAGCATGTGTGCGCGCGTGTGAGCTGCTGTGAGCGTGTTTGCGCTTGTATGCGCGGCACCCCCCCGGAGGAAACAGAAAGGAAAAAGGAAGCACAACAAATAGCAGGAAGCTACCAGGTAATACAAGTCAAGCTAGCAGGTGAAAACAACCAGAATCAGGCAATTACACAGGCAGAACACTAGCCCAGCCCAGCACTTAAAACTCTGCAAACAACAGTGCAGTTTGTTTCTCTCAAGAGACACTGCAACACTGGAGTAAGCTACTAGAAGTGAAAACTGAAAAAGCTTCACACAGACAAAAAATGCTAGGGGCTGCCATTGCTGTTATAAGGTGACATATACAACATGCTGAGGGTGGTGACAATGCAAATGCTGCCGGACAACCCACAGTGAGGAGACGGAGAAGAGTGTACAGGCCCAGGGTCACCTACCAGGGGTTACATGAGCTGGAGATAGTGGAGTGCAATAGAGTGGACAGAGACCTCCTGCAGCAAATTGTTGAGCTGTGCTGGCCACGCCTCACACACAGAACCAACAGAGGGGAACCCATCCCAGTGGAAACCAAGGTATGTGTTGGCCTAAGAATACTAGCAACAGGTACCTTTCAGAGACCAATTGGTGATATGATGGGGATATCACAGGCATCAGCATCCAAGGTACTGCACCAGTTCCTGGATGCCATGTCAGCACATGTCGGTGATCATGTATATTTCCCCAATTCCCGTGAGGTATTGGCCAGCAATATGCGTCTCTTACAGCAAATAGCAGAATACCCTGAGGTAGTGGGTGCAATAGACTGCACGCATATATGCATCAAAGCACCAGCTGGTGAGCGGGATGGGGCCTACATTAACCACAAGGGCTTCCCCTCCATCAACTGCCAGGTCATGTGTGATGCCCAGGGCATAATAATGAATGTGTGTGCTGGCTGCCCTGGAAGCTACCATGATTCCCATATCTGGCATCTGACGCAGCTGTACCAGACATTTGCCAATGGGGACATCCCACATGGTCACTTAGTGAGGGATCCTGGCTATGTACTGGAGCCGTGGCTGATGACACACATCAGAAACGCACACACACCTGAACAAGAATGCCATAATGAGGCACACGCACAAACATGAAATGTAATCGAGCGTGTGTTTGGGTTGCCCAAGTCATGGTTCCAGTGTCTGGACACATCTGGTGGAGCCTTGCAATACTCACCAACTACATGTACCCAAATTGTCATGGTATGTGCTATGCTACATAATATGATCCTGTGAAAACAGCTGCAGCAGGACCAGCATAGGCCTGGGCCAAACAGCCCCCCACCAGTGCCAAGGCCATCACAGGCAGAGCATGACTCGAAGGAGGAACAACCTGAGCCTGCCCCAGTAGGCAGAAGGAGGTGTGCCCAGTATGCCTTGGCCTTGGCAAAGAGGCAACGCATAGCACATACACTGGCTCAGTAGGAGCCCTGGAAATGATACTTCTCTCTGACTCCCACATATAGTAAAAGGGATGCCTAGCTTGACACTACCTGTTCCCAAACATGTATAGGGAGTGTAGTATGTGCATCCGGCATAGGCAGCCTTGCAGCACCACCACCTGAGGCATGATTGCCATGTGTTAAGCAATGTAAGGTAGTGCTAAACAGCATTTACCACCATGTCGTATATGCAAACGTGATGACCTTCAGTAGCATCCTACCCTCACCAAACATGAGGCCACAATATAAAGACAAGATGATCAATTACAGCAATTGGCATAAGTATTGGTGTCAGTGAAAGGGGATTCAATGCCTTTCAGCCTGGGATGAGATGCTCGACAAGACATGATGCTTCGCTAGGGATGGATTTCACCTATCACCTGTGGCCTATTGGATATCGCCAAAGGCTCTTGTCACCCCCATAGTGCCTTTTTTAGGTAAGGCTCAAAAGACAAACCCACCTGCATAGGTATCACAAGGGATAAGAGAGTATAAGTAATGCTACTCAATGCCAGAACTCTAAACTGCAAGATGCATGCACTCCAAACTCTCCTCAGCATGGAGAATGTTGATATCTGTGCAGTAACAGAAACTTGGTTCAAGGCTCCCAAGAGCTCCCTATCATTCACAGGTACACCTCATACCATGCTTTACAGCTGCAAAACATGGAACAAACTACAAAAGGAGGGTGAGTATCAATATTTGTCAAAGATACCCAACCCCCCAGGTTGGTGGCACTGCATGAAGCATCAGAGACTAACCCATGTGTAACTAACAGTGGGTAAAACTGCCTTCCAGTTCATAGCCTGCTACAGACCACCCTCCTAAACCCAGGAACCACACTTGGTCGACTGGAGAACACATGAAAATATGAAGGTCTCCCCAAACACCATTATATTGGGTGGCTTCAACTACCCAAACATGCACTGGGAGCATTACCCTAGCTCCAACACCATAGCCCAAAGGTTCTCATAATTTATAAACCAAAATGCTATGGAACAACTTGCTGCCACTCCCACATGAGGAGAAAACATACTGGACCTGATCATCACCAACATGGGGACTCTATGCCCAAGACCAGAAGTGTATCACTCACTGGTAAGATCACACCAGACAGTAATCTCACTAGATATTCACATCCCCACCCCAGCCCATGGCCAGAAAAGCACAGTGAAAAATTTTCATTAAAGCATATGTCACACTCCTCAAAAATGAGGTGGAATCCTTCACAGCCCCCGTGTCTGTGGAAAATATGGGCCAGACCTCATAACCCTTTATAAACGCATTCTATGAACCCCTTCAGGAATGCGTGGATCATGCAATCCCAAATAAAACCAACACCCAATCCTCCAAAGGCAGGCATCCTGTTTGGTGGACCCCAGCCATAAACAAACCATACAATACAAGGAGGAAGCTACTATCTCATAGATCCAAATAACAAAAAGGGAAGGCATCTCTGACCAGTATTATTGAAAAACAATGTCCACACATAAAATTGTCTAAGGCCATCTGTGAGATAAAAATTATACAGGACACCAAGGATAATCACAAGGCATTCTTTACTTATTGTAGGAACCTGTGTGGGAATCCCCAGATATGCTCAGAATTAGTCCAAAATGACAAACAATACACCAAACCCACAGACATTGCCAACATCCAAGCTGGCAGGTTCAGTTGAAACTCCCCCCCCCCTCCCCACCAAAAGGGCAAATATCTATCCCAGCAGAATGCTGGCCCCCTGACATCGCAGATGCTCAGGGAACAGCCAGCCTCTCCAAAGCAAAACACACAGCATCAATGGGAATAGACAGTGTCCTGGGCTGTGTCCAACATGAACCCCAAGAAGAACGGAACACACACATAAAACCACCATTCAATCTCAGCCTTAACACAGGATATGTACCCAAAGAGCAGTGTACAGCAATAGTGGACCCTCTCCACAAAGGTGGTGCCTCAACAGATACTGCAAACAAGAAGCCTGACTAGCTTGGTCTGCAAAGCTATGGAAAAGATCATCATGGACCTCAGAAATAAACATATTGGGGACACACAGACACTGGATCTTACCCATTTTGGCCTTGTTAAGGGCAGATCCTGCCTCTTAAACCTGGTCGAGTCATTTGAAACAGTCACCAAGGCCATTGACGAGGGGATGGTGGTCCACACAGCCTACCTGGACCTCGCAAAAGCCTTCCATACAGTACCCCACTTGGTCATCATAGATAAGATCACCAGCTTTGATAGAAACCCCTATGTCACTAGATGGGTTGCAAACTGGCTCAAGGACAGAACCCACATGGTGTGAGATGCTGGAGCCATGTCAGACCAAAAACCAGAGACAAGTGGCATCCCACAAGGTTCAGTCCTGGGGCCTCCCTTGTTTGGTATATATTTCTCAGAGGTGCAGGCCAACACAGAAGGACTGTTGGTGAACAAGTTTGTAGATTACTGCAAACTCTGTGCCATAATCGACCCTCCAGCTGACACAAGCATCCTACAAAAGGGCCTCATAGAAACAGACAACTGGTGCCAGAGCCATGTCCTCAAGCTAAACTCAAAACAGTGTATAGTCCTCCCCTTTGTCAAAAACTAAGTGCCCACAAATTACTACATATGTGGTAACCCATTAAGTATGGAAGAAGTGATAAGGGACCTGGGGACCCAAGTCGATAGCAATCTCACATTCAACAAACATGTGGCCAAAGTGTTCTGAGAAACATTTCATATAGCCCACCTAATCATTAAGGTATTCACATCTACATCAGGGGAGGTCATTGTGCCTCTTAACTCATCCCTCATCAGGCCCATAATTGAGTACAATGCCCCTTGTGGGATGTACCTTCTCAGACACCTGCAGCAGCAGGAAAGACCACAAACGTACCTCACCAGGAGGATCAAAGGGCTCAAACACATGCCATTCACTGCCTGGTTAAAGAAGCTGCAGCTCCACTCAGTGGCATACCACCTGCCCAGAGGTGATCTGTACCTGATGTATAAAGCCATGTCCAACCTGGAATCAATGGACATGCTGCACCTTGGAAAATCAGAATCCCATCAAGCTACGCACTCAAGAGACCTGAACCTCAGGACTGAAATAAATAGGACATGCTGGAGTGACAGATTCATAACCCAGAGGCTCCCCCCACTCTTGAGTAAACTCACACTCCAGGTTAGCCAGAGTCCCTCATTGACTCTCTTCAAGAGGAATACTGATGAGTGGATGGGAGATTTTAGGTTTACTCTGGGTATCACTTCTATGTCACTGTTAGCCAGAGGCACAGTATACTAACCTTGAAAAATGTCATGGCAAACTCCACTTACAATGTATGTTGAAAGCCAAACCCACTCTGGCTAGGATTATAAATGCCCTAGGGCAGATAGCCTAGTATGAACCTATGAACAGAATCACACACACCAACTAGTACAACTGTGGTCAATGTGGAGTAATGTTTAGCAGTGTCCACACAAGTTGGTGAATACACAGCAATGTCGGACAAGCCTGATTTAAGTAGGCCATAGCTGAACAAAATGCAACATGCTCATAGTTGCCCAACTGGCCCATAACTAGTCTGGTCTGCTCAGTATGAGCATTTACAGCAGTGATGGGACTGAAACCCATGATACTGTGCACCATAGTGAAAGTACTGAACCACTACACCATGGCAGTATTGCAGTGTTCAGCCAGTATGAGAGAATGTTGCAAAGTCTTTGCAAACTGTCCCATGGAAACCCTGTAGGCACAGCATAATCCCTGTTGAGTTATGACACAAAGGAGTCTGGCAGTAAGAACACAACATGACTTCCAACACACACACAGTATTAATGTCAATGTTGGTCATGTTCACACACAACCACAAATGTAGTGGACTTCAGATCACAACATATGGAAAGGTCACACTGGGCATGCTCACACACTTGGATAAATGAGACATATGTCAGGCAGCAAACCATGGAAAGCCTGAACTGGGCATGCAGACACACTTAGGCCATGTCTGAGTATAGCAGTCAGTCACACATATCTGGCAGTTGTATGTGTTAAGCCAGGAACCTCCCACGATCCAGCAATCCGCCCTGTGCACAGAGTTAAATGAAAACAGACACATATATTAATATACTGGAACCCTGTCATGATCAAACATGTTACGCAGATACACAAGTTGTTCATAGAAACTGAGAAAGCTATGGCAATAAAGACCTGCAAACAGTAGCAGCAACAAATATTGTGCATCCTGAACATAAACATAGGTGCAGAGGTCAATACTAGGCTGTCTGCCCTAACGCAAACGCTGTGTGTGTGTGTGTGTGTGTGTGTGTGTGTGTGTGTGTGTGTGTGTGGGGGGCAGGGTTGTGTGTATGTATGCAATTCTCTGTGAAAGGAATGGTCTTTTTGAAGACTGGGATAACACATTAAAAGATGTAATTCTTCTTTGGAAACAGTGATGATGTCAGCACCCTATAAATATAGCAGGAGAAGGGAAGTCATTCAGTAATGTGAATAGTGCGCTGCGTTAATGCATTTCTCTTAAGTATCATAACATACTTAGGTAGGGGTTTGAATCCTGCAAACGCTGTGTGTGTGTATGCAATTCTCTGTGAAAGGAATGGCCTTTTCGAAGACTGGGATAACACACTAAAAGATGTAATTCTTCTTTGGAAAGACTGATGATGTCAGCACCCTATAAATATAGCAGGAGAAGGGATATCATCCAGTAATGCAAAGAGCGTGCTGCACTAATGTGTCTCTCTCAAGTGCCATAACCTAGTTAGGCAGGGGTTTGAATCCTATAAATGCCATCTGTGCATTTGTCACACAGTTTGAAAATGTGTTTTGCTTTTATTATTGTATGACATATTATTATTACATTAATTGCCATGCACACATCAGGTATGTGTTTGCCACATACAGATATGTACTTGTGACCTGTAATAGTTCCTGTGTGTGAAGTCTGCCTCATATGAATACAGTTGTTACCTTTGCCGCCATGTGCCGCAGCTTACTAGACCTTAGTCCATACATGTATGCTGGTGACAATGCAGACTACTGCAGTGATCTGTGTCCTAGGTCAACTATGTGACACACACCCATGAATGCTTTGATAGATTAATGTGGGTGACGGTTCATGTCTGGAGTATATGTCAGACATGTTAAAACACAGCAAAGTCTGTGAGTGATGGCCATCCAGTGTAGGTGTATGGCAACTGTTGACAATATGCATACAGACACCTTCTTGCTTAGGTGATACACCGAGGGACTGCAGAATACCTTTGGAAATGTGAATATCACAGGATAGACAAGATAACACCTGTCCACATGTACACATCGTTACCCGTTCTACATGATGGGTGCTACCACCTACATGGTACTGTTGGAATACTATGCTAACTACATTCCGATGACAATGCCACAGTTGCATTACAGCAATATAGCATGGCTTGGACAACAGGTATCTGTCCGTATGATACCCTTGTGGTGGTTAGGTGTGTCATGTGTAGAATGCATTGTAGGCCACTGTATGTATTTGCAGTCATGGATGGACATATCCGTAGTGTATTGGCATGTACGTGAGACTGCTATATGCCAAAGGGTATTGTTCCCAGGGATGTGTGGGGCTCAGTAACAATGGCTACTGGTATAGTGTAGTACTGCAGGGATATCACTGACACCAGGTTCCTACGTCTGTGTATCAGTTGAGGAGACACCCTGTAATGACCACTGAATGTCAGGCTATGTAAGCTGTGTATACTACCAGAATGCAGACCATTGACATGTGGAAACCGTATCACCCACAGCATACTGTCAAACCATGTCATGTTCCATGCTGACCATGTTCACAAATGTACACCTGCAAATCAGTGATGCAAACATCACACATGTACTGTCCACACCCCAAGACATGCAGGCACAGGTACACACAACAGCCATGTGGCACATGTGCAGACAGTAGACTTTGGGAATTAACACTCATGTATACAAAACTGCAATGACAAACATAGTTAATGCATCATGCATGCTCCAATATACCCACAACAATATCATTACACTGTACTGTTAACAACATGATAATATTACTACAGTGCTATGTAGTCACCCTGTGCATCAGTACCATGCTATCCTGTTCCAGCATCAATGTTACAGATGGCAGGAGGTGGCACAGTTTCATCATATGCACAGGGTGTGTACTTGGTTTGCCGGAGTCTGCCATTGACACATCCAATCAACATGTATGTGTGTGTGTGTTAGTGAGGGACAACAGTACAAGATGGGGCAATGTTGCTGCGATGTGTGTGTGTATGTGTTAGCCCTAGGTGTTAGCATTATGTGTCTGTGTATGCATGCACACAGTTCCACCATGTGGCTGCCATATATGGGTGTTTGTGGACAGCCACAGACTGTACCTGCCAGGTCATACAGATCACTGTCTCTGGCCATGGACACAGTACCTGTGCCTGGCAGGGGTGCTACAGACAGTATCAGGTACTAAGCCAGACTGGGTACTGTCATCAGAAGCAGTGGGTTGTTGACTGGACACATGTCCCTGCTGGGACTGTCCAGAGCCACATGCATGTGGTCTTCTAGGATTGTCTAATGACAGCACAGACCCAGCATTGCTGGGGCTGGTACTGGCACTATGGGAAGGGCTGCGGGTTTGTTGTCGTCTGCAATGACTGCCAGCTGATAATGTTGCTGGCATATGTCCAAGTCGACACCTCAATCATCCTGCAGTGTCCTGGCTCCTGGACATGTAGTTGTGGAACAGATCTAATGTGTCCCCCCAATGTCTATCAATGACCTCGCTGATGTTACGGATGGCAGACGCAATGTCACGCATAGTGTCATTCATACAAGTGCGATGTGCTCTAAGCTCCCTCACAACCTGTCTGGTGTACCGTTCCATACGTGCCTGTGCCTGCATTACAGCCCGTAACATAGCTGAGGTTGATAGACCACTGTGGGCACTTCTGACAGGGGCAGTACGACCATGGATGCTCCCACGAGAACCCCTGGACATCTGCCTGTGTGGTACCATGTTAGGAATCTGGCCATGGCTGCTGTGAGGGGATGCATGTGCCAATGATACCACACTACCCTGGTCAATGCCCACTGTATGCTGTCCCTCAGCTAAGGACATTGGTGACAATGGATGTATCGACAGGATGACTGTGCGCATTGATGGGGTTGACTGCTGTGTAGTGTCAATTGGATGACAAGCGACAGACCCTGTCACACCTCCCTGTGCCATTATACATGTATCATCATTAGCACTATCCCCAGCAGTGGCTTCAGGTTCCCTCCTGCACTCCACCAGAGCAACATCAGAAACTGTGAGAGGAAGATAGGAAACACAGTTTACAAATGTGTACACGATATTAGCACACAGGCACACAGGTGCACATGCACACATGCACACATGCGCACATGCACACAGGTGCACATGCACACATGCACACCTGCACACAGGCACACCTGCACACAGGCACACAGGCACACATGTGCACAGGTGCATAGGCTCACAGGCGCACATGCACACATGCACACATGCACACAGGCACACCTGCACACAGGCACACAGGCGCACATGCACACAGGCGCACAGGCACACATGCACACAGGCGCACATGCCCACATGCACACATGCACACATGCACACCTGCACACAGGCACACCTGCATATAGGCACACAGGCACACAAGCACACAGGCACACTCCTCAGTACAGCAGATACAAATACAGATGCACCTGCAATCCAACACATACGCAATACTGTTTTAGGGTGGGTGACCGTTTCACAAGGGAAAACATCACTGAACACGTGTCAGCATGCAGATTATGTGTTGCACAGGAACATGCAGTGCAAGTGTACACAGCCCTTGTTAATAACAGTTTACGTGTATTTGATGCTTGTGTGTAGTTGTTCAGTGATTGTCTCCACCCTGGGACACAATGTGTACAAGGACATAACAATGTTGTGCAAGTGTTACAAGCTGTGGGTGCATAGATTTGCACACACACACACACACACACACACACACACACACACACACACACACACACACACACACACACACACACACACACACACACACAAAACACATGACTGTGCTATGCAATAACAGCTATATGTACTTTTGTGGTCAGTGGAACTAGATATGGTGTAGTAGCATGAGCCATGATCAACATGCTTCTTGTGGTCAGTCAACAATAATAATGTGTGCCAGACAGGCAGCTAGCATGCTGTACCTGAAGTGCAGTAACATGACTACATCCACAATTACACAACCACTTGTTACATGGGTGTGTAAGGTGGCCAATAGTGAGCATTGCCTAACATGAATGTATTATTTGTTCCAGACTGTTGCACAAAGACATGATAGACCTGTACCCCTCAGGTATATTATGTGTGCTGTGTAGATAAGTGGGATGCATAATTGAACATGTGCAGCAGGCTAAGGTGTAGTGTGTATGCCAAACATGTGTGTGTTGTGTACATGTGTATCAGGTATGCCTATGCAATGTCCAGTACTGTGTTGCCACACATGTGTGTCATGCTCTGTGTATTGCATGTGAGTGAGGCAGCTACTGAGAATAATGGGATATGCATAGTCTCACAGCAAACATGCACAGCATGCATTATGTGTAGGTGTGTTACATGTGCACACACTACACCTCCATATGACATGCACATGTCATTAGCAATAGTATTGTTATTACACACTCACCAGCATGGATTGGCTGCCTTGCTGTCACTCCAGAGGGACCTGCAAACATATGAGAGTGATTGCCAGTGGCCACAACTGTGACTTTGATACTGTGAGTATGATAAAGTACAGTAGTACAACAGGTGTCTTTCACAGGTGTACAGATTATGCTCAGAATATCAATCTTGCAGAAAAATGAGCAGGTTAACAGCTACACAAACAGTACACATCTCAGACATGCATAGACTACCAGTACAGAGAACAGTCAACTACAGATATGGCATGTTACCTGCACACTCCATTACAACATGCTGGGTGGCTCTGGCCTCCATGATGACACATGTTTATGGATGTTCTTGTTGTTGGCCTGGAGCCACAACACTTAGGAGGTGCTCCTCCACAATGGTGAGGGGGGGGTGGATAGGTACCCCACCACCTGTGGCAAGCTGTTGTCTGTGGATATCAGACGCACGCTGCCGGACATGTCTAATTAAATCACTGCAGTGATGACATACCTGCTCATATGTCCAGTTATGCATGCCTATGTCATTTACCCGACAGGCAAGTTCTTGCCACAGTGCAGCCCTCTCATGCTGGTTCTGGCTGGTCCTGGAAAACAGCACACAGTAATTCTGCACCAGGCTCTGGTGGATCTCCTGAACCTCTGCTGCTGTATACGGTGGGTTTCTCTGATGCACCATCACCCTGGAAGGAAGGAAAAGAAAAATATGTTAGCAAATCATGTGGCACACTTAATATTCAAATGTACTGATATCACTTCACTGCCATATATAGCATCTGTCTGTCTATCAGGGGATACACATGTTCGATACCACATATCAGTGCTCAGCCCACAACTGTCTGACAGTGCCTGCCACACTCCATACAACAAACTAGCATACAACAGCACTTGGCACACTGTTTGGGAAGCAATGCACAACCTCACACTGGGGTATGTATCAAGCTAATGGATGAAGACTATTGTCATCCCATGCAATGAATGCAATACACATGTACAGTTTCAATGGTAATCCACCCTAGTCTTTGATGCCATACCTCTACCTGACATATGTGCATAGTTGCTACTAAAGCCAGCATACTGCTGTCACAGAGTATACATGCTGCCAGGTACACCCACATACCCTGTAACACACATGTGATTGTGGCCATGGTACAGGCATCATTACACACACATTACACATACATACAACACACAAATGTATGACGGCACAGATGAGCATTAACTGTGTACCTTATACTACTGTGTGCCCCTACTTACAGATACATATGCATGAGGTATGTAATCTGTGCAGACTACAGGTAACACACCAAACAGTGTTACCACAGAATGTGAACATACACCATACTGTAGTGTTTAGGCCTACAACATCAGGTAGTACAACAGTTCATATGTGAGCTGGATTCAACAGCATTACCACTTACTAAGCATACATGTATTGCTTCTGCCTATGATGGGACACCGCAGTCGTACACAGGGAACTATAGCACAACATATGCCAATCTACTATGTTTGCATCCCAGTAAATGACACATCTTTCTCTGGCCTCACACCAAGGACACCAACTACCATGACAGATACAAACTCATGCTAAGCTATCACACCTTTACAGACCTTCCACACAATCAGTGTCACACTCATTTAATGTCACATAGCTGGTATTGCACTGAGTACATGTGTGTGTGCATTGTGCCATAGGTAGGTACTATGCTATTGGCCCTGGGTCTAGGGCAGCCTAGCCATATGCTACCCTGCCCTTTGGTACACATGTACTGTGATTTTACTTGCTCCTGTGAAATGGTTACACACAGGTGACTCACAGGGCATATTACATATCTCCATGACATTCATCAGGGGTATGTATGACATCTACTAATGAGGAGCCTTGTATGTTAATGCTGGGTGGTTTAGTCCAGGGTATGGCATATTTGTGTACGGAAACCTGTACCTCCAGCATGTGCTGTTTAGTGCAGTGACAGGGATTAGGGCCCTAGGTCATGTAGGCTGGACGGATTGTAAGGTGTTGCCATGGTGGTTGGCCAACTGGTATGGGTGTGACATAACTCTGTATGTCCAGCACTGGTAACCTCTGTGTAGGCAGTATGCAAGGCACTCTAGCTGTGGTTTTGTGAGTCAGTCTGCATAGGGAATGTGTTTGTGGCCATTATCAGTCTTTGTTAGGTATGTCTGTGGCCTTTCCACTTGCTGTAGTTCTCATGGGAGGTACATACTGCATAGGACACTGTGAAGTATACATGGGTACACTAACTTACATTTCCCTAGCTGACACACCTTTTGTGTTGACATGTACCATGTACAGGGATTACAAGACTAGTGTGCCACTGTGGATATCAAAGGGGAGGCTATTGTACACCTGTGTCCCGTGTTCCCTTCTGACACCTCCAGTGGTAGGCAGACAATAACCTATGTGGTAGTTAGAGGGTTACGTGTTTTGGAATGGGGTATGGTACTGCAGTATCAACACTGGTGTTCTGCCCATGCCTTGGTCACCAGGCACCTGTTGCAGTACATCTGCCCCCATGTCCCCCTCTCTCACTCTCTCTATATATATATATATATATATATATATATATATATATATATATATATATATATATATATATATATATATATATTTATATATATATATATATATATATATATATATATATATATATATATATATATATATATATATATATATATATATATATACATATATATATATATATATATATATATCAATATATACATATATATATATATATATATATATATATATATATATATATATATATATGTAAATATATATACATATCTACATATATGTATATATATCTATATATAACTATATATATATATATATATATATATATATATATATATTCATATCTATCTGTATACATGTATGTATCTAAATTTATATCTATATATGTATTTGTCTATTATATCTATATGTATATACATATTCTCTATCTATCTATATATCTCTATGTATCTATACTGACCTCTCTGTCTATGTACACACATATATATATATATATATATATATATATATATAAGTATATATATATATATATATATATATATATATATATATATATATATATATATATATATATATATATATATATATATACACACACACACACACACACACACACACACACACACACACACACACACACACACACACACACACACACACACACACACACTTCTTAACATCCATTGCTGTACATATACATGCACATGTAGGTACATGGACTGCCCAGCTTTCATGGTGGGAATATCACTTCTGCAACAGTTGTGAGACATACCATTCTGTAATGACATTGCACACTGTTGTGCATAATGCATTATGCTGTCCTCAAGCCATATATCTGTAGCAGGCCTCACTGGCTCAGTCCCACAGAAGTTCACCACCACATGACATATACCTGCACTGCATGCTGTTTTCAATGCCACACACTACAACCTACATTGATATGTGCACATAGCAACCTTCAACTACATATGTATGTCCAGCCTTCACTAACAGTGGCAGTATGTCCCTTGCCCTATGCACATCTTCATATACATATAGATACAGACTGTTAACATATATGGAGGGTTCACAGTATGTAGATTATTAGATTATGTAGTTTATATTACCTTTGTCTCTGACAGCTTTTGTTTTGGATTGCTGGCTTGCTAGCTTGCTGGCTGGCTGGCTGGCTGGCTGCCTGGATGCCTGGATGGCTGCCTGGATGGATGGCTGGCTGGTTGGCTGCCTGGATGGCTGGCTGGCTGCCTGGATGGCTGGCTGGATGGCTGCCTGGATGGCTGCCTGGATGCCTGGATGGCTGGCTGGATGGCTGCCTGGCTGGCTGGCTGGCTAGATGGCTGCCTGGATGGCTGGCTGGATGGCTGCCTGGATGGCTGGCTGGCTGCCTGGATGCCTGGATGGCTGGCTGGATGGCTGCCTGCCTGCCTGGCTGGCTGGCTGGCTGGATGGCTGGCTGCCTGGCTGCCTGGATGGCTGGCTGGCTGGCTGGCTGGCTGGCTGGCTGCCTGGATGGCTGGCTGCCTGGATGGCTGGCTGGATGGCTGGCTGGCTGCCTGGATGCCTGGATGGCTGGCTGGATGGCTGGCTGGCTGGATGGCTGGCTGGCTGCCTGGATGGCTGCCTGGATGCCTGGATGGCTGCCTGGATGGCTGGCTGGATGGCTGCCTGGATGACTGGCTGCCTGGATGGCTGGCTGGCTGGCTGGCTGGCTGGCTGGCTGCCTGGATGGCTGCCTGGCTGGCTGGCTGGCTGGCTGGATGGCTGGCTGGCTGGCTGCCTGGATGGCTGGCTTGGTTTTTCTTTTTTTTCTTTTTTTTTTTTGGTCTCTCTCTCTCCCTCCAGTTGCTGCAATAATATCATTGCATGTATGGACTGGCAGTACAGGCTGCTTTTGTAGGTATCTGCACATGTGCATGTGATGGCCTCTGCACCAATTGGTGGCCAGCATTTACTAATCGCATGCAGCCTGCTGTGTGGTAATTGCAGTTCTCACTGTGATTTCAGGACACTGCTATAAAATGTTAGGTTAGGTAGGCGTAGGCCTTTCAGTTTTGCAAGGTGGGGACCATGCTGGTTTGCTGTGGACACTGTTGTGTCAGTCAGAAGGTTGGTATGTCTCTCATATCTAAGGCTGTGTTGTAGCCACTAAAATGCATGTTGTACTGAAACCTGACTGTTGCTTTTTCCAGTGCACTCTTCTCAGTGTGTATGTTAACTCACACCTGCTAATCCTAACACTGTTTACATGGGAGTATGTACTTTCCTGTGGGAGTTGTGGATTAACTGGTATATAACAGTAGTTTTTGCAGTGTGTTGCTATGGCTTCACTATTTTCCCTTTACATTCACTCCTTGAAGGCCTGATATTTGTCTTCACTGGAATATGTTGCTATGGCTTTCCTATTTTCCATTTACATTCACTCCTTGTAATGCATGATATATTTCTTTCAGCAGTAAGTTCTTATATGTTTGCTGTGGCTTGGTGGCACTGCATGCAGTCTGGTGAGCCCTAGGTCTGGGGGTTGACACTTACAAGGGTATTTTATTTTGCTGCTGAGAACTACTAGGGCCTTGTATTTTGTACTAACAATTATGAATATCAGGCACATGCAGTGCTTGTAAACTGCTATACTGTCATTAGTTTGTTAGATGGTTACATCCTCTGATATTTCTGTGTTGTACTCCTACATGAGGGTGTGCTTGTGGGAGTAATTCTACAGCTATTCGCAGAGTGTGTAACAACAGACAGGCTGATATGCCTGTGTATTTCTGACACTTGCAGGCCCCAGATACTCTCAGGTATATATTTGACCAGCCTCAGGGAAAGGTACATATCAGTGGGTTACACCCGTGATATATTTCAGATACTCTGCAGTTGTGACTGTGGGGTATTTTGAGCATATGTATTACTACACCATTTCTGACATGCAAGTAGTGTCTACTTTAACTTATTGACAGTCACCATTACGTGGGATTCCCCACCTTTCTGCCTACTGTTAGTACATTTCACAGGGAGTCAGTGGGGCACAGGTAACATTTTTTTGCAAATCAGGGACATCCCTGTAAATCAGTCACAGTTAGGAAGTCTGGCCTCATACCTATTCAAATATGGCGGTGTTTATCCTGCTCTGATACTGTGTGGGGTTTGTAAGGTGCTACTCTAACATTATTACCTCCTAGCATGGCTGTTTCTCTTATCACACTAATGTAATGCAATTCCACAAGAATTGCCAGTAAAGATACAGGGAACAAGCTTTGTGTAATGGCCTTCCTATATTCCCTTTACATTCACTCCTTGTATTTCATGATATATTTCTTTCAACACAAAGTTCTTGTATATCTGCTGTGGCACAGTGGTAATTCATGCAGACTAGTTTTTCCAAGGTCTGGGGTTCGAGACAGACAGGGGGATTTTATTTTGCTGATGAGCAGATTACAGGCCTTGTCATACAGAGTGACTAAGGCACTTTTAAGCAGTTGTAAGCGGGTTTGCACTGGTTTGCGTGATGCTTACACATGCGCACACTCGCCTAGCTAAGCGCACACTAAGCAGCTAAGCGCCTGCCCAACTAAGCGCACACAAGCGCACACGCGCTTACAACTGCTTAAAAGTGCTTACTCCCACTAACACCTGTGCTAATTTTTTTTTAAAGAAAAGAAAATGGGGAAATAGGAAAGTGGTGAAAAACGGGGCACAAAGAGGGTAGGACAGTAGGAAAACAAGCTCGGGATGTGCAGGAAGGATGTAGGGAAGGCCCATAGCTGCCCATTTCTTTATCAGCTACAGCTGTGCATATGTGTGAAACTTGGTGTGAAATTTGAAACCTTCCACCCCTGAGAGAGGGGTGAGGACAACAAAATATGTTGTACTGCCAATTAGAATTATCAGTCTACATGTCCAGTGGACATGTGTGCGAATTGGGCAGCTATGTATGGGGCGTAATTTTTTTGTGGGAACAGAGTGCCCTTTTTTTATTTTTTTTTTCAGGTGAGAGTGGAATGTGAGGTACAGGAAGTAGGTATATTTCTGGAGGTAGGTTGGGGAGGTTAACAGACAAGACAAACAAGACGCATACAGGGGCAGAGTATGACACATGTGGGGGGTAAACACAAATGATGGGGGTGGATGTTTGGATATCGCAAGCCCATGAGCCCACAGATGGCAACAGTGGAACTGAGATCCCCACCCATAGGCAGTTACCACTGCACCCTCACAGCCCAGGCCAGGGCTGTGCTGGGGGCTGGATAGAACGGGCAGGCACACCCATGAGTTGCGCCACCCTCGCCTCAAGCTGGCATAAGGGATCAGTCACAGAACGCCTGATCTCGCTACGCACAACAGACCAGACCCTATGGAGGGTGAGTGGAGGCTCTCCTCTGGCCACACTTGCAGAGTGGGGATGAGCCCCATCCCCTGCAGCACTTCCACCCGAAGGTGGCACAGGGCCACTGGAGGAGGAGGTCCCAGCCTGGGCACTGGTGCCAGGTGCACTCACCAGCTGAGGTGGGAGAGGTGGGTCTGCTGGAACCCGCCTTCCTTGTTGTCCTATGTTTAGCAGTATTTTATGGCATTTTGGGTTAGTAACAAACAACACCATTCAAAATTAGTTGTAACAGCATGCCTCAGTATTCCCATTAACCAAACACCCATGTATTCCGAACATTGAGCAGCAAGCATAACACATGCATATTTAGAACAACAGTGCACATTCCAACAGCATGCAGGGTTGATTGGTGACAACAGGCCATCAGATTTGGATATGTGAACGGGGCACATGCATCAACGTACATGCAGATATGTATGAACTAACAGGACAAATGCCCATGGGAATTAATTGTGAATACACATACCCAGTTTGGTGTGGAATGGCATCATTTGTGAAAATAGGGTAAGGTGGAGAAATATTACATTAACAACTAAAACTACCTATACATATACTGTACATTCCTAGTAGATGCAGATATAAATCCCCTACATGTATTAGTACAGTTTCCTGTATGTAACCTTAGGAATGTTGGTGATGGGGCTGTTACTGCTACATTAATATACATTCTATTTTTATTCATATATGTTCATATCTGGCTGTGTTCAGGTACAGCATCCTGCTACATTTGATTTATATGGGTCTAGACAACTGTGGATGTTCAGCATTTCATACAACCATACTATTTCCATAATGCAAGGGTACAACAACATATCCAATTTGTGGGACGGACACAGTCCATGTTCTGTAGTTTATTTAACACATTACACTGTTTGGTTGTGGCTGTCTCATTCATTTCATTATGTAGTGACTACAGTATACCTTTATTCCAGACTTATTATAGCTTTCTTGGTAGCTTCAAACTGTCTTTCTCGCACTCTCTCAATTATTTTATATTTACATTTCAGAATGGTACTTAATTCTAGGCTTTATTAACATTTATTACTGGTTTACAACAATCCTTTCCTGCTGACTCACTTATTTCATATGGCAGAATTTACAAGAAAGTATTTGTCACTTGTTTATCCTTTGTTGATTGATTACCACTCATTTTCTGGCTGCAGCAGTTATCTGATATTACAATACAGGTGGAAACTCTATTTCAGACTTGTTTAATCTTTATTACTGGTTTGCATTACCCTCTTTTCCAGGATGCATCACTTATCTAATCTTACAATACTAGCAGAATATTTCTTCTAGGCTTATTTGAGCTTTATTACTGCGTTACAACACTGAACTCTTTTACAGTCTGTCTCACTTATATTCTATGACAGTACCAGCTAAATAATTACTAACTTGCCTGGTGGCGCAACCTCAGCAGCCTATCAGCATAGGCTCGCAGATTCACGGAACGAACACCTGCAGCTGTAATATAATTAAAGTAATATTGGAACATACGTCTCCATACTATAGGCTAGGATAGCATTTCTTACATACTTAATTACATGGATACTTAGTAGTGGGGCGTTGGGCATTTGGCAGGCCTCCTGGAGCCAACGGTTCAGTTGGTCCTCCTTCTGTCACTTCAGGTCCGCATGGTGGTGATGAACCTGTTCACCAGTCCTCTGAATGCCTGTGGCACTGGTGAGATCATGTGCCAACCGGTTCTATGCCTCTGCCTTGTAAGCACCCCAGTGAACCTGGCCCTGCATGAGTTGTGCTTCATGATCATGGACTAGGAGCCAAACCATATATTTTGATTCCTCAATACCCCACCTTTATGCTCTAAAGCGACTTCCCTCTCCTGCACCTGCCATCCTGACTGCAAATGGGTACCACAATCAGTTATGCTGTGTATTCCCACCTATGGGGCTTATATATGCCGGTTTTCCCGCACTTATCTGTGATTGGCCTTTTTGGATATTTATCGTCTTAAAAAAACCTGCTTTGTCATGCTTCTATTTCCATTCATTCCTATATATATGCTAATACTGCATTTCTCAGTACAACTGTCATGGCTTAGTGGTTCAGTACTTTGACTATGGTGCACAGTATCCTGGGTTTGAGCCTGGGGATTGCTTTTTTTATTTTACTACTGTCTAGACAGGCTAGGAGGTGTGTCTGTGTAAAGGCGGCTTTGATACAGCTTGCCTAACGTTGCCCGGCGGTAAGCTGGTTGACTCGTTGTGCAGCTCCGCGCAAACGGCTTACACTGGGTAACACGTTATTTAGCTATGAGCACTCATATTATGCTGGGTGAAGCACTGCTGAACTATGGGCACTCATTTTTAGTGTGTTAAAGCACTGCTCAACTCCGGGTGCTCATATTAAACCTGTTAAACCACTGCTCACCTGCGGGCACTCATATTAAGCTTGTTAAAGCGCTGCTCACCTACGGGCACCCATATTCAGCGTGCTAAAGCCTTGCTAAGCTATGGGCAATTATGATCCTTTTTTTATGTCAGGGGATTGTTTCATGCTTATTTAAATAAAAATTGGAATGATGTTGTGGGGGCTCGAACTCTGACTACCTCCTCTTTGGTCAACGTCTCTACCGCTATGCTATTGCTACTTGGCTTAATTTGCATATTTAGATCTTATATGCTTTTCAATGTCGGCTAACTGTGGCTGAGCGGAGGGCATACCCGTGCAAACAAGTGCAACTATGGGCAAAGATTTTGGAAATTATAAAAAAAAAAATTAAATTGCTATTTTTACGTTTTACATTACAGTTGGGTTTATAGTCTGTGGGGGCATGTGTGGTGTTGTGTTCCTTGACATTTCCGTGGACTCGCTCGTGGGTGTTTACTTTCAGGACTCTGACTCTTCTGGGGGCATGTCCCTTTGCAGAACTTGGCATTCGGACATGCCCCCTACTTTCCTACACAGACCGTGTTAGCCTAGGGTATGATTCAGCATGCCCTCATTAATAGCATGCTGACGTCATACCATTAGACTGCAGCCTCCATGTAAGACATATTAACTCTTACACGGAGGTTTCGTGAATCCAGCCCATTTATTCTTATTAGTTTCTGGCTGCTTAAATTATATATATATATATATATATATATATATATATATATATATATATATATCTTAAAAAAAAAGTCTTTCACCTTTTCCTGGTTAGGTGTCACCACAGTGGAACTCCAGTCTGCTAATGATTGGCAGTGGATTTCTACAGTGCCGAGTTGCCAGCCCGACACCCAGCCTTCAAAGAAGGCACCCCCATTCGTGCTCGCATCTACCTGTATGTCTTTAAACGTCACTGTACCGTGGGGAGGACATGCATACTCCACACAGAAGGCACTCCAGCCGAGAATCGAATGAGAGAACCTCTTGCTGGGAGGTGGCAACACTAACCACTGCACCACTGCGGCCTCTCACCTGCTTAAATTATATATAACCCCAAAATTTCTATACCTAAATTCTATGAATTGGGCAAAGTTTGTAATTAACCAAATAAATACTTAGAAGCTCTTAAATTAGTTTCTACCATACCTCTCAGCCGTCCCGAATTACTCATTTTTTATCAAGTTTTGGGGTCCAAATAATGGGGTGCCACAATTCACGAGTGGCACCCCTTCATTTCTGATTATTTTTCTTTTTAATTTTTTTGCTTTTATTTTTGAGCTGACGTCTTCCCGTGTGCGATGACGTCAGCTACATCAACCTGTCAGACTTGAGAGTTGAGCTCAAGGGCATTCATTTCCAGCTCATCATTTGATTTGGATCTGCAAGCGGGAAGGAAACTATATACTCCTGCTTATTTTGAGTTAGGACTGGAGACGCTTGTATTTATGTGAACAGAGTTAGGAAACACCAGTATTTATGAATAGATATGGATCTGTGAGTGAGCAGGAAGATTTATGGGATGCTCATATTTATTATTTCTGTTTGGGAGACAAACAGATTATTTCTGCTGCTTGGGAGACCCTCATATTTCATATGAGGTATGGCTTGGTGTGTGTGTGTGTGTGTGTGTGTGTGTGTGTGTGTGTGTGTGTGTGTGTGTGTGTGTGTGTGTGTGTGTGTGTGTGTGTGTGTGTGTGTGTGCACACACACTTACCAATGTACATCTGTTAAAGGTCCTACCAGATGATGGCAGATAACGATGGTTAGAACTAGAAGCAATTTTTTCTTCAATAGAAACATGGTTTGATAGCAAATTATTGACCTCATTGGCATTAGAAACTTTATTTGAGGTTCATCAATGCAACAGTTTGCTGAAGATAGTGCTGACTCAGCTAAAGAGGCCACCTTGAAAGTCGTGGTTTGGCTCATCCAATTTTTTTGTTCATGTGAACTTAAAATAGTCAAATACAAACACTGTAGAGATTTGTAAGAATCCTCTGCTGCAGCCAAGAAGAAATTGGGGTGTGTGGGTGGGGTGTAAATAGTACTAATTCTTGTTTCAAATAGGTACATTCTACAAATGAAGATGAAACCAAAGCTGCTATTGAGCACAGAACAGCTACTAGCTTGTTGTAATGAAGGCATTAATCAGGTTTATACGATTTTATTTTCATTTAACTCATTTTATCCACTCGCTGTTTCCTAAGATGAGATTGTCACAGTTTAGTAGATGAAGGTGTGTGTGTGTGTGTGTGTGTGTGTGTGTGTGTGTGTGTGTGTGTGTGTGTGTGTGTGTGTGTGTGTGTGTGTCTTTCTAGCAATTTTCTAAGTTTGTAAGATCAGTGTTTGAAAATTGTCCATGTTTTGTGGTTGTATTCCCCAATTATTGGCTTTGTCCAGGTTTTTTGTGCTAAGACGTTGAGAGCTATGATGAGAAGTGAGAACTGAATTCTGAATTCCCCCATTATTGGCTTTGTCTAGTTTGTTTGTGCTAAGAGGTTGAGAGCTAAAGTGAGATGAAAAGTGAATTCAATAAATGATAGCCATTTAAATTTCAGTCTTCCTATCTTTCAGGAAATTGCTGATTTGGCATAGTGGTATGTTGCTCTGACTGTAGCGCACAGGGTCCTGAGTTCAACTCTTGGCAGTGAAATGCATGGTGGTAACACAGCATTTTATTCTTGCAACTTTCCAAAATTATACAAGCAATGTTTAAAATGTGCCCCTGTTTTTTGGCCTTTTGCCCCCCCCCAAAAAAAAACTGAATTTGAAAATAAGTGCAAGAAGCTGTGCAAGATGCGTATGGCTTACACTACTGTCATTCTATTTATATATAAGTATATAATATATGTATATATATATATATATATATATATATATATATATATATATATATATATATATATGTGTGTGTGTGTGTGTGTGTGTGTTTGTGTCTGTGTGGAAGTAGAGTGACTTTCATGATGGAAATGTTCTGAATTGGGCAGTTTTATCATTATTGGTTCAAGTATTTTTGTTTCATTGCCTATTGGAAAATAATTTAAAATGTGCTCTAACTTAAGTCTAACAAGTGTGCTGTATTATACAAGGAATATAATTTAATAATGTCAGGAATGTGTATCAAAGAATGTATGTATTTTTCTTGTTTTGTGTGCAAGGGGCCTATGATTTAAAAACAGCCCAAAGGTAATCTTTATCCACCACTGGCCAGATCATTTTCTTTGGATGTGGTGTGGCTTTCAGTGCTGTTTCAATGAATGTGAGTTTCAAGGGCAGAGAAGTTTTAATGCCAAGTCTGTTTTCATTGTGAGACAGTATTGCTTTGTTTAGCAGATATCTATTAGTGTTTGGGCATTGTGCTATAAAATGTAAAAATAAAATCCAAATAATCATTATAGAAGTAAAGCAGTATGCATGCACACATTAGTGTTTATGGTAAATGGGACGACATAGCCAGGTAATGGGACATTGGAATGGCTGTGGGGGGGGGGGGGGTCTGGTGCCATATTTTGATTGCCTGTTCTTCAGTTTGCATTTGAAAGGTCGTAAACCACAAGCCATTGGAGTGGGTGGGGCTACATAATTATGTATGCAAATTTTACATTAATCAGCGTACAGATTTGTACCTATTTTTCGTGGGCCTTGTCCAGATTTTTGATGTTTCTAGGTTGAGAGGTATGGTTTCTACTCGTCGCTTCAGCATTGTAAAAACACTAAACAATGGCAGATGTTAGTAAATATCTCATCTTAATAACTACTCCACAATTAAGTAGATGTAAATACACAACTTCCTTGGAGACAAAAATCTCGCTTACCAATGAAGTTGTGAAGAACATGCACAATACATCCCTCAGACATACCACTCATCACACACATAGATCTTCTTATGCTGAGGCACTTAAAGGAAACCTTCTCAAACCTCAAAGACCTCCTAAGCCATCTAATGGCAACCTTTCCTCAGCAATCATTAAAGCACACACCAAAAGCAACACCAACCACCACACATAAGCCTACACTCAATGGTCCACAAAGAATGAAGCCCATAAGGCAAGCAAGTACCTTATCTATTACTTTTGTCATTGGGGAATCCATTGTATAACACTCAGATGCCCCACCCACCAGGTTAGACAAGGAGAAGATAACTGTTAATTGCCTTTCTGGTGCCAGGATCCACAATGTCATGCACACACACGCATGTATGCATGCACTCAAGTCACTGTAACCCATCTATCAATATGATTCTGTCGTGGTCAATGTGGGTGCAAATGACCTGAGATGTATCTCACAGGACTACATGAAAAGAAACTTTATAGATTTGTCTGAATATGTGTCAAATACAGGCCTTGCATTGAGCAACATTCTACCTTCACCAAGGATGATGCCACAGTATGTGCAGAAAATGACTGATTTTAATAGTTGGCTTAGTTTCTGGTGTCACTTCAGGGGAATCAAATATATGAGACAAACCAAACAGTCTGCCGGAATGATAGAAAACATGGGGTGTGGTTTAAGATTTGAGGGCTTTCTTTCTTTATTCAAATATCTGTCAGCATGGGAGGACATGGTTAACAGACCATTTTGCTTTGACAATGAAGGTCTGCACCTGTCCCTCCCCCAGGCTTTCAGATATTGGCTAAAACTTTATCTACCAGGTTATAGCCTTTTTTAGGCAATACCAAAATAACAAAACTGCCAACATAGTAAAAGGACTCAAAGCAAGCTTAAGGTGTTACTGCTCAGTGCTAGGAGCCTAAACAGAAAACTCCACACCCTACAAGCCCTCATCACTCTGTGGAATGTAGACATCTGTGCCATTACTGAGACTTGGTTTAAAGTCTTAGAAAGTACTCTGACAGTGCAGGTTACAGTGCCTTCCACACATTTAGAGTAACAAAAGCACAGGCAGGGACTAAAGGTGGTGGTGTCCATATGTTCACAACAAATATACCTCCAGTTTGTTCAAACAGGATGATGCCCTAGAGTTCATCCATGTTCTGGTCACCTTAGATAAGATCCCTTTCTGGATCTATGTCAGATGATCGGGTTTTCAGAAACTCCAAATTCATATGGTCAAGACCATATCACTGAGTTTCCGAAAACTCAAACATCAAAAAAAAAAAAAACACACACAAAAATCTGTTTTTTTAGATTTTTGCAGGGAGGCAAGCCCCCCTGCACCCCCTGTAAGTTATATATACCAACCCCAAGATTGCACTACAGGGAGGAAAAGGGTAAATTTCCTGATCCACAATGTACTGCAACCTCCATTCAAAAGCTTAGAATTCTTAAAAACTCGATCCTATGGTCTTGACTAAATGACTTTCAAGGTTTTGAAAACTCGATCAACTGATAGGGACCCTCCTTATGATATCTTTGCTAGCTATAGGTCACTATCTGTGCCCCAAGAGCCTCACAGCTCTTACCTAGACCTGTTAGAAGCACTAACCATTCAACCAAAAAATACTCTATTCATGGGTGACTTTAATTACCCTTCTATAGACTGGGAAACATACATACAGACTCACAGGCAGAATGCTTCCTGGACTTTATAACACGAGCACCCTGGACTAGATAGTGCACGCTCCAACCAGAGGATCATATATATGGATCTAGTACTCACCAACATGGGAAAGCATAGTAACCCACCATGTTACTTCCTTACTAGTAATGATCACAAAGTTGTCTCCTTTTAAATAAAAATCTGCTTGGAAACCTAACTAAAACTGTAACAGTTAAGAACTATTTTAAGGCAAACTACATCCTATTGCAACAGTTTATCAAAACTCAAGCCTCCCCTAAACCTGAGACCACAGCTATGTGTACAGAATTATTCAAAGAAACCCTGTACAAACTGACCACAGCTATGTGTACAGAATTATTCACAGAAACCCTGTACAGACATGTAATTAGGTGCATAGAGGCTGCTGAACCTACCAGAAGTAAGCTCAAAACAAAAACCAAAAACAAACCCCACTGATGGAATCCCAACCTTAACAGAATATATAACAAAAGAAAAAAGTCATGGCCAAGATCAAAAAGAGCAACTTCCATAAAGAAAAGAGCTCTTTCATTTAACTAAACAGGAAACTAAGAGGACTAATTAAGTCTAACAAGGCCAACTACAAGGTCAGGATAGCCTCTTAGGCTAAGGACAATCACAAGACATTCTTTAACTATGTCCAGGACCTTAAAGGTAACATAAAGCAGTGTTCTGAACTAGTGGTTAATGGCACCACTTTCACTAATCAGGGAGACTTAGCAAATATACCGGCTGAGAAATTCAGTTCAAACTTCACCCCCCACTCCCACTGGCTTCCCCCTTTGAAATCCCTACTAGCATATTCCCCCCAACTACTAGCAGGGATCAGGTTCTGGCAGCACTCTCTAAGGCCAAAAACAGTACCTCACTGATCCCCGAAAATATCCCTAGTTACCTCCTGAATAGTCTGAATCATGACCTATCAGGATCACTTGAGGCAGTCTTCAGTTACAGCCTCAAGACAGGTTATGTACCTAGTGAATGGAGGACCACAACTGTCATCCCTCTTCATAAAGGCGGACCATCAACTCACCCTGGGAACTACAGTCCCATCAGGCTGACAAGTCTAATATGCAAAGCCATGGAATGAATTATCATGGAAATGATAAGCAAGGACATTGGCAACCTATAGATACTGGACCCATCCGAGTCTGGTTTTATTAAGAGAAGGTTGTGCCTACTTAACCTGGTTGATTTCTTCAAGAAGATCACCAAGGCAAATGATGAGGGTAAAACAATGCATACAGCATCCCCTGACCTCACCAAGCTATTTGATACCGTACTCTACTTAGGCATTGTTGACAACCTCTTTGAACTAGGCATAAATTCCTACATGATTCATTGTATTCCTGGATGGCTCACTGATAGGACCCAAGTAGTAAGGGTTGGTGAGACCACCTCCACCAAGAGATCAGTCACTAGTGGAGTACCGCAGGGCTCTGTGCTGGGCCTGTTTCTGTTTGGCATCTACTTCTTAGAAGTCAAGATATGTGACTCAAAGGACTTTGGCTCACCAAGTTCGCAGACGACTATAAACTGGGAGCTATCATAGACTCCTGCCATGACACAAACATTGAGCAAGAGGGTCTAACACATACAAATGACTACTGTCCAAGCCACAGCTTAAAACTCAACACCAAAAAGATGTGTTAGAACTCTCTTTGGGAAATTGTACACCCAAGTTAATTACTCCATCTATAAAACACCTCTAATTGTCTATCCAGTAGTTAAGGATCTGGTAACATATGTCAACAGTAATCTGGCCTTTGACCAACATGTAGCAAAGATAGTAAAAAAAATCTTTCTTTATTACCCAACGTATAAGCAGGGGTATGGCATCCAGGTCCAAGGAAGTTATAGTACCACTCTACTCAGCCCTTATTAGATATATCACTGAGTATGATACCCTTTTGGCATGTACCTAACCAGACACTTACAACAGTTGGAATACCCACAAAAGTTCCTTACCAGGAAAATCCACAGCATGAATACCCTGTCCTACACAGATTGCCTAAAGGTCCTACAGGCTCCTGAGATGTGATCTATACCTGGCTTATATGGCATCCTCAGATCCAGCCTTGATGGATCTTTTGCACATCCACAAAATAAACAGCACTAGAAACACTACATCTAATGATTTGAATTTTACCTGTAACATAAATATAACACACTGGAGGGACAGATATGCGACTCAAAGGATTCCCATGTTATGCAATAGGCTGCTTATCCACGTGTGGCAGAGTTCATCTCTGACCTATTCAAAGTAAATCTTGACACTGGATGGGAAATCACAAATTCATCCCTGGTCTGCCTCCCATGTCTCTGATGGACAGAAGCCATCAGTATGCTATATATATAATGCTTATCCAATTAACATACACCCACAAGTCCATTAGCTACCTTCTTACTAACATGTTCAACCTCCTAATAGATACCCAAAGTACTCAGGGATAAAACTGGGTTGGGGTGCATGGTTAGGCTTATAAAGGCTATAGTGGTCATTAGCCTAGTAACAACATATGAACCTATATATGCTGATATATTAGAAGTTGTCTTTCTTAGATTTATTTTCGATAGTAATAAAACCAAGGCAAACACTTCACCAGGCAGCAATGACACCAAGATAATCCTATTACTCTTTAATTTAGCGCTTTCGTCAGGTATATGACTTCTTCAGAATACAGCATATTAAAACATCCCAGTTTAAATAGTACCCCCTGACCAATCACTACAACAGACATTACATCATTTCCTCAGCATTTAGTGCCATTAGTAATAATACTTGTTAAAATTACATATATATATATATATATATATATATATATATATATATATATATATGTACATATATATATATATATATATATATATATATATATATATATGTATATATTCATACTGGACAGTATGAAAATATATAGATGTAAAAACAAGAAATCTAAAATTGTTAAAACATTATTATAAATATTAATACACCATCTATAAAATTTATACATAGTTCATATTATGAGCATAGATTTAAGTCTCAACAAAGGACACAAATAAATCTTGTCATTCAGCCCTGGGGCTTGGTAAGCATTTAGTTTTATTTGCCACTTCAGCTCCAGAAACTCCAAAAAATCATCTTCTGGTCCCCCCAGTGGCCCCAAATCAACCTGTTCCACAACAAAAAACCTAAATCCATGTTGAGGGTGACTACTAATATGTTAATATAGGGCATTTTTGTCATTTTTATGTTTGATGTCATAGAGGTGTTGATAAATTCTTAATCTAAGTGCATTTTTTGTTTTTCCCGCGTAGTAACACTCACATGAGTCACATGTTGCCACATATCCGACCCCTTTACTATAGCAATAATGTTTTTTTGCAGTTTTTATACTCCCAAACTTGTTAATCCTAATGCTCACAGCTTCCGTCATATAAGGACATTGGGGGCATCTTCCACACCTAAAACTACCACCTTGATGCTCAAAGTTATTGTTTTTCCTTTCTAATATTCCTTTTAATGAGGTGTCTTTTTTATAAACCACAATATGTTTGTTCCCTATTTTTTCATCCACATCTAGATCAGTGTGGAATAGTCTTCAATATTTATTAATAATATTCTTAATGTCATAAAAATTAGAGGTAAAAGTCAGTGTTAATGCATGTCCAAAACCATGAGGCCTAATTTCTCCATCAGTCCTTCCATCCATATTTTCTTTAGCTAAAAAGAGGGAAAAAATGCCCACTTATCCTTATTAAAAATTGACTAATGTCAATATTGAATTGGCTGAATTAAAAAATAGGAAAGAAAAGAAGTTATTGAGGGACAAGACTGATTATGAGGGGGGGGCAAGGCTTACCCCGACCCACCGAGGGGACAGCAAGGCCAAACTGGGGAATATAGGAATGTACCAACAGAAGGTTATGATACTGATGTATTTGAACAAAATTACACTAATAATGGATCCCCTTTAGGCCAACCTGCTCTGAGGAGATCAGAGAGATTAAGGAATCAGAGACAGGGGAGGCAAGGGTATGGCAGACATGTGAACAATTTCCAAGAAGCTCCACGGAGGGGGAGATGGGGCCCCCACCGGAGATAATTGATGACTGTGATATTATCAGTACCAATAATTGTAACATTATAGTTAATGGAATTGGAGATTTTAACATTTATAACTTTAGCCAAGTTTTAGTAAACACTGAATGGGCTGATTTGCTCTCAAAGGGACTTAATTTTGTTCCAGAAAGGAAAGGTAGTGTAGTGGACATTATTTTACAGCTAAAGTTGTTTACTAGGAAAATGAATTTGGCTTTGTACTTCTCTAATTCTAACATAGGGACCAATTGTGAAAGGCTTCGGAGACCCAGTACTTTTTTTCCCTCTTCACACCATTTGGGACAATATTTGAAGGTTTATGTGAAACTGAGATTAGAGGGACATTACACAAAACAATAACACCTCCGAGATAAAAAGTTTGTCTGAGAGAGAAAAAATTGTACTGAACAACATTATTGACAGAAAGAAATTAGAATCATGAAACTCGACAAGGGTGAGGGTTTAGTCATTATGGATTATAATGACTAGAACAGTAAAATGTTTGAGCTACTATATAGTGATGTTTATTTGGAAGTCTCACATAACGAACTAAATATAGCTTATCATAATATTGATTTGGATCTTGAACAACTGGTACTTAATGGACAAGTTACACTGGAGACTTTTGAATTTTTAGAGACCAAACACCCCAGGATCCCAACAATATTTGGGATCCCAAAGATCCATAAATCCATCTCTGATCCACCAATGCAACCAATAGTAGATGCAAAAGCATCTAAAACTTTTAGCATAGCTAAATTTATTGATGAGCAGGTTAAACGTGTTTTAGATGGACGGGTCTCAATAATCAGGGACTCATTGGATTTTCTTAGGAAAATCAAACAGGACATGTTTGATGATAACCTTATTCTTGTTACCATCGACATTTGTGACTTGTTTTCAGTAATACCACATCAAATGAGGCTTGAGTGGTTTTATGTTTTTTTATGTAGTAACAGTACACTAGACCACAATACAATATTGACAATTCGGGCCTGTATGGAAATTGTACTTGAGAACAATTTCATTACCTTTGAGGGGCACCTATTCAAACAAAGGCAAGGTGTTGCAATGGGTGCTTGC